>NC_061836.1:13008164-13009865 GCF_019202785.1 Penaeus chinensis
ATAAAAATAATTTTATAAAAATATAAAATTATTTTAATATAATTTTGTATTAAAATATATATAATAATATATTTTTTAATTATAAAAAAAATTTTAAAAATATAAAATATTTTTAAAAAATATATAAATAAAAATTTTATATAAATTTTAAAAAATAATTTTATATATTTTTAATATTATAAATTTTTTTTAAAAATTATATATAAATATTTTATTAAAATATAAAAATATATATTTTAAAAAATAAAATATAAATACAAAAATTTTTTAAAATATACAAATAAAAATTTAAAAAATATATAAAATAAAATTTATAAAAAAACAAAAAATATAAAAATATAAAAAATAATATATATAAATTTATTTTTTAAAAATAAAAATATATATATATAATAAAAAAATAATATTTTTAAAAAAAATTAAAAATATATATATACAAATATAATATATTTTAATTTTATAAAATATAAAATAAATAAAATATATAAAAAAACTTTAAATTTTATATATATTTAAATATAACAAATATAAAATATTATATATATAATATATTTTAATATATAAAAATAAATATTTTATTTTTAAATTAATAAAATTTTTATATTAAATATAAAAAATTTATAAATATAAACAAATTTATTTTATTAAATAAAATATTTTTTTATATTAATAAATTTAAAAAAAATATATAAAATAAAAAAAACTAATTATGGAGTATTGAGTTTTGGTGTTGGGTGGTGTGTGTTTTGAAAAAAATATATTTAAAACCAATTATAAAAAAAAATAATTTAAATGTTTAAATGTCTAACAATTTAAAAATTTTTAAATTAAAGAAAAAAATTTAAATCTTATATTAAAAAAATTTTATAAATAAATTTTGTTTTGGGATGTGTGTTTGGTGTGGGTTGTGTAGTAACATATAAAAAACCATATAAAATACAAATATCAAAAAATAAAATATAAGATTACGTCTAAATAAAAACTAAAATTTTCAAAAAAAGAATAAACTAAAATTTAAATAACAAAAATGGGGTTTGGTTTGAAGTAATGAATTAAAATCAAAAAAAATATATAAAATATCAATTTTAAAAAAACAAAAAAACAATAAAAAAATTATACCCAACCCTTTAATAAAAATATAAAAAAATTTAAAAAAATAAATAGGGGTTTTGTGTGGAGGGGTGTGTTTTTAAAAAATATTATAAAAAAATTTTTAAAAAATAAAATGTTTTTAATGAATTTTAAAAATACTTATATAGTAAAAATAATTAATACACACCCTTTTAAAAATAAAAAAAATTTATATAAAAATAAGTGTTGTTAAAATTATGATTTAAATATGTATTTAAAAATTAAAAAATAAAAATAAAAAATAAAAATAATGACATATTCCCACCACCATGGTGTGTATTTTTTTTTTGCTTTTGTTGATGTATTTTGTATATCCCCCCTTACCCGACGGAAACAAACTGGTAACACGTGCTTTCCCCATTTGTTAGTACTTTTTTGTTGTTTAACACTAAGGGGGCTATCTTTTTACTAAATTAAACCAAATGAGCCTTTAGGAGTACCCCCTTTTCCCGCCCTTTCACACCCTTTTCTTTGATTTCGAAATATTTTTACTTTAAACTTTTTTTTGCTGTTACTAATATTAAAAAAAAAAACATTAAAAATTTAATTTTATAATAAAAAAACACCATC
>NC_061836.1:13014965-13039965 GCF_019202785.1 Penaeus chinensis
CTTCCTTGATGGGCAGGAATGCGTGATGGTAGTTTGCTGAGCTGCTTGTATGAGAGAACTGCCTGGCGAGTGCATTAGCAATGTCTCTAGGTGAATCGATGTTATTTCCCTCTTCAATGATGTTATTGATTTTGAAAGATGTTTTTTTCTTATTGATTTTATTGATTGTGGACCAAACCTCTGATATTTTGGTATTGCTATTTATTGTAGAGACAAAGCTCCGCCAGGAGTCTCTTTTTGCTTGTCTTATTACTCTACGAGCCCTAGCTCTTGCTTGTTTGTAATTGCAAAAGTTCTCATTTGTGATGTTTTTTTGGAAAAGCCTGTAGGCCTTATTGCGTCGGCACAGCGCCCTGCGGCAATCTGGTGTCCACCATGGAACTCTATGCTTAACGCTATCTGTCGAAGTTTTAGGAATGGATAGCAAAGCTGCTTCTATAATCGAATTCTGAATATTGCTTACTTTATCATCAATGGTTTCTCCAACAAGTTCGAGCTTGACGCTCCTTGTGAAGGCGACCCAGTCTGCTTTTTTTACGTTAAATTTAGGCGCTGAAGGCGTTCTCACTGTGTCGCATGAATATTTAATCAAGATAGGAAGATGATCGCTTCCCAACGAGTCGTCAATGGTGTGCCACAGGCACTTGGCTGCTACTGATGATGAGACCAGTGATATGTCTATAAAGCTCAAATTCCCGGTATTATCGTCCACCCGCGTGGGACTACCATCATTCAGAAGGACTAGATCAGACTCGTTAATCAACTTAACTACTTGCTCACCTCTACCATCCACCCGTAGGGAACCCCATAACGTATGATGAGCATTAAAATCACCTAAAATTACTTTATTTTGTGGCAGACGTTCCTGAAGAGCAAAAAGCTCATCATAGATTATCACTTTATCAGGCGGACAGTAAACTGAACATATAGCCAGATACGTGCCATTAATTTTTACTTTGCATGCGACAAACTCCAAAGTAGAATCAATAGTCACTTCTGTAAAAGGGAGGCTTTGGTGGATGTACATGGCGACTCCGCCTCCACCCCTACCCTCACGATCCTTCCGACATAAATGGTAGTTCCTGAGCGATACGACCTCGTCCGAGACGAGGTTTGTCAAATGAGTTTCTTGGAGAACGATAATATCGGGAGCATAGGACGAGGCTAATAATTTAAGGTCATTTACTTTAGATCTAATACTTCGACAGTTCCATTGTATAATGGTTGACGCGATGATTACGTTTTATGGGGTTTGGAAGTGCCTTGTCCACCAGTTTTTATTTTCTTTTTATGGGAGGGAGGCGCCTCCTCTCCCTCGCTTCCCGGGGACCTCTCACGGGATGGTTTGGAGACAGAAGCCTCCATGTCCTGCACCTCCTGGCGAGGGAGACGACTGACAGACTGCGACCTGCTTCTCTCTCGAGAAACCGATCGCGAGCCAGACGAAGTCCTCACAGGAGTAGCCCGGACGGGAAGGTGCGCTCCGGACTGTGATTCGGTATCTTCCTCCTTATGATGTTTTGGCTGGGTTGATGCAGCCATTTGGTCGACCAATTTTGTCAGTTGATATACTTTAATGTTTAGTTCTTTAACGGTTTGTTTAAGTTCAGCAATTTCCTTATCCTTAGCTGCAAGCTGCTGACTGACATCACTTGCACTAGGGGTGTTGTTAGTTACTGCTGCAGCATAGGAAGTATCGGGTTTGTGTGTCAAGCTTTCCACTTTCCTCTTAGCTTCAGTATAACTAACTTCATGCTTTCTCATATATGCCAATGTTTCAGTCTCCTTCTTCAGGATGCTGCACTCGGCAGATCCTGAATGATGGGGACCTTCACAGTTAGCACATTTGGAAATTTTGCTAGTACATGTGATGGTGTCATGGGCCTCAGCACATTTACGGCAAGTGAATTTAGAAGAATCTTTGTCAATACATCTTAATGAGGTGTGTCCGAATTTTTGGCATCTATTACAATGCATTGGCTTTTGGACATAAGGTCTTACTTGAACACGTTCATAACCGACATTGACATATTCTGGGATTTTATTCAAAGCAAAGGTCAAAAAACACAGTCCAGTTTTCGTTCGTACATTCCCGTCCTTCTTGGTCATACAATGAACGTCCACTACGTCTTGGTCCTTCATGCTCTCAAGAATTTCACTTTCTTCCATCGTCCTCAAATCCCTGTGAAAGATTACTCCCTTACAGGTATTTGGGCCAATAGGAATAGTTACTTTAACTCGAAGATCATGAATTTGCGTCAGCTTAAGTAAATCCTTAATCTGGGAGTTGTATTGTACTTTTACAAGGAGGCTTCCATCTCGCAATTTTTTTACAAAATCAAAGTCGCCGTCCACTTGACCATCAAGGACCTTTTTGATGATAAAGGGGTTCACGTTCAGAAGCGACTGATTTTCATTCACGCATCTTACATTCGCGAACCTTGCATTCTGGGTGGGGATTGTGAAAATTGGTCGTCTCGTCTTGTCATTAGTGGGGGTTCCGTTGTTCGTCATCAGATTGGTCTTAGAAGGGTCGTTAGTCGCCCCTCCTCCTTGAGGAGGAGAAGGGGTAGCCGGGGTATCACTCATACTGGGTATCGGACCAGGTCCGACCCCTTTCCTCAAAATCGTAGTCCTGAAGGGACAAAAAAAACCTCTTAACTTTTGTTATCAACCTAACAGCAATAGCTAAGAGAGTAAGGCAGTTTTTCGTCCTCTACCCCCCCAGTGGAAGCCTGGTTGCGTTCTCCAGTACCACAGAGGGATCGAGTTATGTGTGGGACACTTCCTTACCGCCGAACTTGCCTAGGCGAAGGACGGTAATTCAATGCCCACCCCCCAAGCGAATACGGGAGTTCCGAGGAACTCCGGTAGGCTCAGGAAAGTCACATTATAAAGGAAAAGATTTCAGGACCAAAGAAAAAGTGCGCCCAAATGACGCCCCAGACTACTGGGCCTCCCTACCCAGGGGTCAAAGCCACAAGGGCTACCCTGGTGTAGAAGAGAGCTGCGGGTCTGGGGTGGGGTGCTGACTACTACTACTGTAGCCTCGTGTCACCTGCAAAGCAAGAGCACTGAAGGTGCTGGCAAAGCACAACAAATGTTCTGCAATTACAGGATTTTACTTTACAGCTATTTACGTTAAGAGAACTCAGGAACAACAATGTCCAGCGAGACAAGAGGCCCCGGGCTCCAGGGTAGCTCAAGTGGCACAAGACTTTGTACTTGTTGTTACTGCGTTTAAACAAGGTGTTGCCTCATCAAGAGTTCGAACACGAGTGACCATCGATTTTTTTTTTTTTTTTTTTTTTTTTTTTTGTTGGATTTCTTGGCTATCAACCAGCGGCACATGGCCAAGGTTATTAAGCCAATGGATCCTATTTATTCTATCAATCTATATAAGGTCATAAAGTTTTGTCTCCCTTAGAAAAGCAATTACTTTATTTATTATTTTTTCATCGTCTAATAATAGATTTGACAGTGTAAATTCTTTGTTTTTTATTCTTAGATAATTTTGGAGTGGTTTTCTTTGGTGTGAGAATTTTCGGCATACTATAAAAAGATGGTTGATGGTTAGGCTGGTGTTGCAGTCAGGGCATTGTGGAGGGAATGTTCTTTCTATATAGGGGGTGAGGTGGGTGAGTCTTGTAGCATTGACCCTTAGGCGGGCCAACACCACCTCCTCCCTTCTTTCTTTCCTGTGGGCTGTCTCCCACATTTCGATTGTTGGCTTGATCTTGTGTGTGAGTTGGAGGCTGGTCCACTCACTTTGCCACAGGAGATGTATTTTTGCTTTTATAAGAGACACAAAACACCTGAGATCTGTACGAATTATGGTAATGTCCAAATCGTCAGTTGACCCGGCTAATTTGTCAGCCTGTTCATTGCCATGGATGCCAGAGTGGCCTGGTACCCATATTAGCTTGATTGATTTATTGGCACCGTGTAACTTACGAATGATATTACCCAGCAATTCATTTTTAGTGGTTTCTAAGGATTTAATAGCTTTAAGTGAACTTAATGAATCGGAAAAAATGACTATTCTATCGTGGGTCGTCGATAGAGCAAAATCAATAGCTTTGTCAATGGCAAAAAGTTCAGCAAGAAAGATCGATGTATGATTCGGCAGTCTAAACTTTAGTTCACATTCAGTCGACCATACACCCGCACCCACACCCTCATTTGTCTTGGAGCCGTCGGTATATATATGAAAAAAGGATAAATGCTTAATAAGGATCTCTCTAAACCGCTGGCGTACCTCACCCTCCGGCGCCATGGCCTTAGCTGATGGAAGCCAAGCTTCCATGATGGAAAAATTGGGTGTTTCCCATGGCGCTATGTTTGACTGAACCAGGGTATCAATAGTAGAGAGATCTATACCGACTTTCTCGACGAGGTCGTGGAGTCTCGTGGCAAAGGGCCTAATGCCTCCATTGCCATTGGGATGGCTCGGGTATCGAGCCACCTTAGCGGCATAGGTCAGGGCTAATTGGCCGCGTCTGAGTCGGAGGGGAGGTACTCCTGACTCCACCTCAAGACGCTCGATCCGAGTGCACTTCAGGGCTCCAAGACACACACGTAAACAGGCATTCTGCACAGCATCCAATCCTTTCAAACTTGTTTTCGATGCCGAATCATACACGATTGACCCATAATCTACTTTAGACCTAACCAGGGCTTTATATATCATTAGCAAAGACTTCCTATCAGCTCCCCATTTATTACCAGCAATGCACTTTAATAAATTTAGTGCTTTTTGACATTTATTCTTTAACTGACCAATGTGGTCTTTCCAATTAAGTCTACAATCAAAGAGTAGACCAAGAAATCTAGCAGAATTTTGAATGGGTATTGGGTGGTTATCTAAAGTTAGTCTGATATTTGGTATCTTTCTATGTGAAAAAATTACCCCAATACTCTTTCTAATGGAAAACTTAAAACCCCACTGGAGGCCCCAGTTATGAATCATATCCAATGCGAGTTGGATACGATTTGCCGAGAACTCTGCATTGTTGCTGGAATGCCACAATGCACAATCATCGGCGTACAGTGAGTATTTAAGATTTCGAGGGGGAGCTGGTAGGATGTCATTAATCATACATAGAAATAATGTTGGCGACAAGACACTTCCTTGTGGGACCCCGTTTGCCTGGACAAAAATGTCCGAAAAAGTGACATTGTCGGCAAAAAGTTTGACAGAGAACGTTCTGTCAGATATGAAATTTTGAATAAAACAAGGCAAGTTTCCACGTAATCCGAAAGCATAAAGTTTTCTGAGTAGGCCATATCGCCATGTCATGTCGTAGGCTTTTTCTATATCTAAAAATACTGAAATCAAAAAATCTTTTTTGGCAATTGCCTCTTGAATATGACTTTCCAGCTTTACTAGTTGATCGAGAGTTTGGCGTCCCTTTCGGAAGCCGCACTGCTCGTCAACTAGTAAATTACTGCTATTTAAAAAATGCAATAGCCTACTGTTAACAATTCTTTCCATGACCTTGCATAAGCAACTTGTCAACGCAATTGGTCGGTAGGAGATGGCAGTTCTGGGATTACCCCCTCCTTTCAATACAGGAATGATGTGGGCAAAGTGCCATGAGTTTGGAAAAGTGTGGCTTTTCCAAATTTCATTGTACACTTCTAGCAACTTAATCATGTCATCATGATTAAGATGCTTCATCATCTCATATCGAATCTCATCGGGGCCCGGGGATGTTCCTCTACAGGCTTCTAGGGCTCGGACAAGCTCATTCATAGTTAGGTCTTTATTATAATCAAAGTCATCTCCTGTGGCAAAGTGAATAGGTTGCAGCTCAGCGGCTTCCTTGGTGGGCAGGAAAGCAGGATGGTAGTTTGCTGAGCTGCTTGTATAAGAGAACTGCCTGGCGAGTACATTAGCAATGTCTTTTGGTGAATCGAAATTTGTTCCCTCGTGGATGATGTTTTTAATTTTGCAGGATGTTTTGTTTTTATTAATTTTTTTGACAGTGGACCAAACCTCTGATATTTTTGTATTACTATTGATTGTAGAGACAAAGCTACGCCAGGAGTCTCTTTTAGCTTGTCTAATTACTCTACGAGCCCTAGCTCTTGCTAGTTTGTAGTTGCAAAAGTTCTCATTATTGATGTTATTTTTGAAAAGCCTGTAGGCCTTATTGCGTCGGCACAGCGCCCTGCGGCAATCTGGTGTCCACCATGGAACTCTATGCTTAACGCTATCTGTCGAAGTTTTAGGAATGGATAGCAAAGCTGCTTCTAAAATCGAATTCTGAATATTGTTTACTTTATCATCAATGGTTTCTCCAACAAGTTCGAGCTTGACGCTCCTTGTGAAGGCGACCCAGTCTGCTCTTTTTATGTTAAATTTAGGCGCTGAAGGCGTTCTTGCTGTGTCGCATGAATATTTAATCAAAATAGGAAGATGATCGCTTCCCAACGAGTCGTCAATGGTGTGCCACAGGCACTTGGCTGCTACTGATGATGAGACCAGTGATATGTCTATAAAGCTCAAATTCCCGGTATTATCGTCTACCCGCGTTGGGCTACCATCGTTCAGAAGGACTAAATCAGAGTCGTTAATCAGCTTAACTACTTGCTCACCTCTACCATCCACCCGCAGGGAACCCCATAATGTATGATGAGCATTAAAATCACCTAGAATTACTTTATTTTGTGGCAGACTATCCTGAAGAGCAAAGAGCTCATCATAAATTACCACTTTATCAGGGGGACAATAAACCGAACATGTAGCCAGATACGTGTTATTGATTTTTACTTTGCATGCGACAACCTCCAAAGTAGAATCAATAATCACTTCTGTAAAAGGGAGGCTTTGGTGGATGTACATGGCGACTCCGCCTCCACCCCTACCCTCACGATCCTTCCGACACAAATGGTAGTTTCTGAGTGATACGACCTCGTCGCAGACGAGGTTGTTTAAGTGTGTTTCTTGTAAGACTATAATATCGGGAGCATAGGACGAGGCTAATAATCTGAGGTCGTTTACTTTAGATCTAATACTTCGACAGTTCCATTGTATAATGGTTAACGCGATGATTACGTTTTATGGGGTTTGGAAGTGCCTTGTCCGCCAGTTTTAATTTTCTTTTTCTGGGAGGGAGGTTCGTCCTCCTCTCCCTCGCTACCCAGGGGCCTTCCATGGGTATTTTTGAAGACAGTAGCCTCCATGTCCTGCGTCTCGCTGCCAGGGAGACGCCCGGTGGAGGATGATCTGCTTCGAGAAGCAGACCAAACACCAGACGAAGTCCTAGCAGGAGCCGCCTGGACGAGAAGGTGCGATCCAGACTGTGTTTTGGTATCATCCTCCTTATGATGCTGCTGCTTTTGCTGGGTTGATTCAGCAATTTGTTGAATTGTATCTTTCAATTCTTTGATTTGACTCATTAATTCCTTGACCGTTTCCTTTAATTCTGCAATTTCTTTATCCTTAGCTGCAAGCTCCTGACTGATGCCGTTTGCACTGGAAGTGTTGTTAGTTGCTGCTGAAGCGTAGGAAGTATTGGGTTTGCTGGTCAAACCTTCAACTTTCCTCTTGGCTTCACGGTAACTAACATCATGTCCTCTCATGTATGCTAATATTTCAGTCTCCTTCTTCAAGCTGCTGCACTCGGCAGAGCCAGATTGATGGGGACCTCCACAGTTAGCACACTTGAGCGTTTTCTCAGTACATACAGCAGTGTCATGTTCTCCAGCACATTTACCACAAGTAAATTTACTAGTATCTTTGTCATTGCATCGTAATGAGGTGTGTCCAAATTTTTGGCATCTATTACAGCGCATAGGTTTTTGAATGTAAGGTCGCACTTGGACACGTTCATATCCAACCGTGACATACTCAGGAATTTTACTTGAAGCAAAGGTCAAAAAGCACAATCCGGTTTTTGTTCGCACATTCCCGTCTTTCTTGGTCATGCAGTTCACGTCCACTACGCTTTGGTCCTTCATATTTTCCAGAATTTCACTCTCCTCCATTGTCCTCAAATCCCTGCTAAAGATTACTCCCTTGCAGGTATTGGGGCCAATGGGGATAGTTACGTTAACCTTCAAATCATGAATCTGCGTCAGTTTAAGCAAGTCCTTAATCTGGGAGTTGAATTGCACTTTTACAAGGAGGCTACCATCTCGCAATTTCTTGACAAAATCAAAATCGCCGTCCACTTGACCATCAAGGACCTTCTTGATGATGAAGGGGCTCACATTCAAAAGCGATTGATTTTCATTCACGCATTTGACAGTCAGATACCTTGCATTCTGTGGAGGGATGGAAAAGAATCGTCGTTCACGTTTGTCAGCAGTAGGGGTTCCGTTGTTCAAGGTCGCATTAGTCTTAGAGGAGTCATGGGTCGTCCCCCCTCCTTGAGGAGGAGGAGGGTTAGCCGAGGAATCGCACATGCTGGGTATCGGACCGAGTCCGACCCCTGGGCCCGTGCCCGTTGTCCTGAAGGGACCAGTTAACCCTTAACTATCGTTGAACAACCTAACAGCAATAGCTAAGAGAAGAGTGTGGCAGTTTCCGTCCTCTACCCCCCCAGTGGAAGCCTGGTTGCGTTCTCCAGTACCACAGAGGGATCGAGTTATGTGGAAGACACCTCCTTACCGCCGAACTTGCCTAGTGCGAAGGGCGGTAATTCGATGCCCACCCCCCAAGCGAATACGGGAGCCCACAAGGGTACTCCGGTAGGCTCAGGGAAGTCACATGAAGAGAGGAAGAGAATTCAGAATAAAGAGAAAGTGCGCCCAAAGGACGCCCCAGACTACTGGGCCTCCCTACCCAGGGGTCAAAGCCCGTAAGGGCTATCCTGGTGTAGAAGAGAGCTGCGGGTCTGAGGTGGGGTGCTGACTACGCCTACTGTAGTCTCGTGTGACCTGCAAAATCAATGCACTGAAGGTGCAGGCAAAGCACAAAATGCTGAAAAAATCAGATTTACTCTACGTAAATTACGTTAAAAAACTCAGAAGCAATAGCGCCGAGCGAGACGAGAGGCCCCGGACACCAGGGTAGCTCCTGTGGCACAAGGCTTGGGTCTATTGCTGCTGCGTCTGAAAAGAGAGAGGTCCGAGCTGGTCAAAGTCTCGTACACGAGTGAACCATCGATTTTTTTTTTTTTTTTTTTTTTTTTTTTTTTTTTTTTGTTGGATTTCTTGGCTATCAACCAACGGCACATGGCCAAGGTTATTAAGCCAATGGATCCTATTTATTCTATCAATCTATATAAGGTCATAAAGTTTTGTCTCCCTTAGAAAAGCAATTACTTTATTTATTATTTTTTCATCGTCTGACAAGATATTTTCTATTGTGAGTGGCATTTGTTTTATTCTGAAATAATTTTGGAGTGGTTGTCTTTTATATAAATATTTTTGGCATTCTATTAAAAGGTGTTTTATGGTAAGGCTGGTATTGCAGTCAGGGCATTGTGGAGGGAAGGTCTTCTCAATGTAGGGAGTGAGGTGGGTTAGTCTTGTAGCGTTGACCCTAAGACGGGCCAACACCACCTCCTCTCTTCGTTCTCTTCTGTATGATGTAGACCACGGTTCTATTGTGGTTTTGTGTTTATGGTTTATTTGGAGGCTGGTCCACTCACTTTGCCACAGGAGATGTATTTTTGCTTTTATAAGAGACACAAAACACCTGAGATCTGTACGAATTATGGTAATGTCCAAATCGTCAGTTGACCCGGCTAATTTGTCAGCCTGTTCATTGCCATGGATACCAGAGTGGCCTGGTACCCATATTAGCTTGATTGATTTATTGGCACCGTGTAACTTACGAATGATATTACCCAGCAATTCGTTTTTAGTGGTTTCTAAGGATTTAATAGCTTTAAGTGAACTTAACGAATCGGAAAAAATGACGATTCTATCGTGGGTCGTCGATAGTGCAAAATCAATGGCTTTATCAATGGCAAAAAGTTCAGCGAGAAAAATCGATGTATGATTCGGCAGTCTAAACTTTAGTTCACATTCAGTCGACCATACACCCGCACCCACACCCTCATTTGTCTTGGAGCCGTCGGTATATATATGAAAAAAGGATAAATGCTTAATAAGGATCTCTCTAAACCGCTGGCGTACCTCACCCTCCGGCGCCATGGCCTTAGCTGATGGAAGCCAAGCTTCCATGATGGAAAAATTGGGTGTTTCCCATGGCGCTATGTTTGACTGAACCAGGGTATCAATAGTAGAGAGATCTATACCGACTTTCTCGACGAGGTCGTGGAGTCTTGTGGCAAAGGGCCTAATGCCTCCATTGCCATTGGGATGGCTCGGGTATCGAGCCACCTTAGCGGCATAGGTCAGGGCTAATTGGCCGCGTCTGAGTCGGAGGGGAGGTACTCCTGACTCCACCTCAAGACGCTCGATCCGAGTGCACTTCAGGGCTCCAAGACACACACGTAAACAGGCATTCTGCACAGCATCCAATCCTTTCAAACTTGTTTTCGATGCCGAATCATACACGATTGACCCATAATCTACTTTAGACCTAACCAGGGCTTTATATATCATTAGCAAAGACTTCCTATCAGCTCCCCATTTATTACCAGCAATGCACTTTAATAAATTTAGTGCTTTTTGACATTTATTCTTTAACTGACCAATGTGGTCTTTCCAATTAAGTCTACAATCAAAGAGTAGACCAAGAAATTTAGCAGAATTTTGAATGGGTATTGGGTGGTTATCTAATGTTAGTCTGATATTTGGTATCTTTCTATGTGAAAAAATTACCCCAATACTCTTTCTAATGGAAAACTTAAAACCCCACTGGAGGCCCCAGTTATGAATCATATCCAATGCAAGTTGGATACGATTTGCCGAGAACTCTGCATTGTTGCTGGAATGCCACAATGCACAATCATCGGCGTACAGTGAGTATTTAAGATTTCGAGGGGGAGCTGGTAGGATGTCATTAATCATACATAGAAATAATGTTGGCGACAAGACACTTCCTTGTGGGACCCCGTTTGCCTGGACAAAAATGTCCGAAAAAGTGACATTGTCGGCAAAAAGTTTGACAGAGAACGTTCTGTCAGATATGAAATTTTGAATAAAACAAGGCAAGTTTCCACGTAATCCGAAAGCATAAAGTTTTCTGAGTAGGCCATATCGCCATGTCATGTCGTAGGCTTTTTCTATATCTAAAAATACTGAAATCAAAAAATCTTTTTTGGCAATTGCCTCTTGAATATGACTGTCCAGCTTTACTAGTTGATCGAGAGTTTGGCGTCCCTTTCGGAAGCCGCACTGCTCGTCAACTAGTAAATTACTGCTATTTAAAAAATGCAATAGCCTACTGTTAACAATTCGTTCCATGACCTTGCATAAGCAACTTGTCAACGCAATTGGTCGGTAGGAGATGGCAGTTCTGGGATTACCCCCTCCTTTCAATACAGGAATGATGTGGGCGAAGTGCCATGAGTTTGGAAAAGTGTGGCTTTTCCAAATTTCATTGTACACTTCTAGCAACTTAATCATGTCATCATGATTAAGATGCTTCATCATCTCATATCGAATCTCATCGGGGCCCGGGGATGTTCCTCTACAGGCTTCTAGGGCTCGGACAAGCTCATTCATTGTTAGGTCTTTATTATAATCAAAGTCATCTCCTGTGGCAAAGTGAATAGGTTGCAGCTCAGCGGCTTCCTTGGTGGGCAGGAAAGCAGGATGATAGTTTGCTGAGCTGCTTGTATAAGAGAACTGCCTGGCGAGTACATTAGCAATGTCTTTTGGTGAATCGAAATTTGTTCCCTCGTGGATGATGTTTTTAATTTTGCAGGATGTTTTGTTTTTATTAATTTTTTTGACAGTGGACCAAACCTCTGATATTTTTGTATTACTATTGATTGTAGAGACAAAGCTACGCCAGGAGTCTCTTTTAGCTTGTCTAATTACTCTACGAGCCCTAGCTCTTGCTAGTTTGTAGTTGCAAAAGTTCTCATTATTGATGTTATTTTTGAAAAGCCTGTAGGCCTTATTGCGTCGGCACAGCGCCCTGCGGCAATCTGGTGTCCACCATGGAACTCTATGCTTAACGCTATCTGTCGAAGTTTTAGGAATGGATAGCAAAGCTGCTTCTAAAATCGAATTCTGAATATTGTTTACTTTATCATCAATGGTTTCTCCAACAAGTTCGAGCTTGACGCTCCTTGTGAAGGCGACCCAGTCTGCTCTTTTTATGTTAAATTTAGGCGCTGAAGGCGTTCTTGCTGTGTCGCATGAATATTTAATCAAAATAGGAAGATGATCGCTTCCCAACGAGTCGTCAATGGTGTGCCACAGGCACTTGGCTGCTACTGATGATGAGACCAGTGATATGTCTATAAAGCTCAAATTCCCGGTATTATCGTCTACCCGTGTTGGGCTACCATCGTTCAGAAGGACTAAATCAGAGTCGTTAATCAGCTTAACTACTTGCTCACCTCTACCATCCGCCCGCAGGGAACCCCATAATGTATGATGAGCATTAAAATCACCTAGAATTACTTTATTTTGTGGCAGACTATCCTGAAGAGCAAAGAGCTCATCATAAATTACCACTTTATCAGGGGGACAATAAACCGAACATGTAGCCAGATACGTGTTATTGATTTTTACTTTGCATGCGACAACCTCCAAAGTAGAATCAATAATCACTTCTGTAAAAGGGAGGCTTTGGTGGATGTACATGGCGACTCCGCCTCCACCCCTACCCTCACGATCCTTCCGACACAAATGGTAGTTTCTGAGTGATACGACCTCGTCGCAGACGAGGTTGTTTAAGTGTGTTTCTTGTAAGACTATAATATCGGGAGCATAGGACGAGGCTAATAATCTGAGGTCGTTTACTTTAGATCTAATACTTCGACAGTTCCATTGTATAATGGTTAACGCGATGATTACGTTTTATGGGGTTTGGAAGTGCCTTGTCCGCCAGTTTTAATTTTCTTTTTCTGGGAGGGAGGTTCGTCCTCCTCTCCCTCGCTACCCAGGGGCCTCCCATGGGTATTTTTGGAGACAGTAGCCTCCATGTCCTGCGTCTCGCTGCCAGGGAGACGCCCGGTGGAGGATGATCTGCTTCGAGAAGCAGACCAAACACCAGATGAAGTCCTAGCAGGAGCCGCCTGGACGAGAAGGTGCGATCCAGACTGTGTTTTGGTATCATCCTCCTTATGATGCTGCTGCTTTTGCTGGGTTGATTCAGCAATTTGTTGAATTGTATCTTTCAATTCTTTGATTTGACTCATTAATTCCTTGACCGTTTCCTTTAATTCAGCAATTTCTTTATCCTTAGCTGCAAGTTCCCGACTGATGCCGTTTGCACTGGAAGAGTTGTTAGTTGCTGCTGAAGCGTAGGAAGTATTGGGTTTGCTGGTCAAACCTTCAACTTTCCTCTTGGCTTCACGGTAACTAACATCATGTCCTCTCATGTATGCTAATATTTCAGTCTCCTTCTTCAAGCTGCTGCACTCGGCAGAGCCAGATTGATGGGGACCTCCACAGTTAGCACACTTGAGCGAAGTCTCAGTACATACAGCAGTGTCATGATCTCCAGCACATTTACCACAAGTAAATTTATTGGTATCCTTATCATTGCATCGTAATGAGGTGTGTCCAAATTTTTGGCATCTATTACAGCGCATAGGTTTTTGAATGTAAGGTCGCACTTGGACACGTTCATATCCAATCGTGACATACTCAGGAATTTTACTTGAAGCAAAGGTCAAAAAGCACAATCCGGTTTTTGTTCGCACATTCCCGTCTTTCTTGGTCATGCAGTTCACGTCCACTACGCTTTGGTCCTTCATATTTTCCAGAATTTCACTCTCCTCCATTGTCCTCAAATCCCTGCTAAAGATTACTCCCTTGCAGGTATTGGGGCCAATGGGGATAGTTACGTTGACCTTCAAATCATGAATTTGCGTCAGTTTAAGCAAGTCCTTAATCTGGGAGTTGAATTGCACTTTTACAAGGAGGCTACCATCTCGCAATTTCTTGACAAAATCAAAATCGCCGTCCACTTGACCATCAAGGACCTTCTTGATGATGAAGGGGCTCACATTCAAAAGCGATTGATTTTCATTCACGCATTTGACAGTCAGATACCTTGCATTCTGTGGAGGGATTGAAAAAAATCGTCGTTCTCGTTTGTCAGCAGTAGGGGTTCCGTTGTTCAAGGTCGCATTAGTCTTAGAGGAGTCATGGGTCGTCCCCCCTCCTTGAGGAGGAGGAGGGTTAGCCGAGGAATCGCACATGCTGGGTATCGGACCGAGTCCGACCCCTGGGCCCGTGCCCGTTGTCCTGAAGGGACCAGTTAACCCTTAACTATCGTTGAACAACCTAACAGCAATAGCTAAGAGAAGAGTGTGGCAGTTTCCGTCCTCTACCCCCCCAGTGGAAGCCTGGTTGCGTTCTCCAGTACCACAGAGGGATCGAGTTATGTGGAAGACACCTCCTTACCGCCGAACTTGCCTAGTGCGAAGGGCGGTAATTCGATGCCCACCCCCCAAGCGAATACGGGAGCCCACAAGGGTACTCCGGTAGGCTCAGGGAAGTCACATGAAGAGAGGAAGAGAATTTAGAATAAAGAAAAAGTGCGCCCAAAGGACGCCCCAGACTACTGGGCCTCCCTACCCAGGGGTCAAAGCCCGTAAGGGCTGCCCTGGTGTAGAAGAGAGCTGCGGGTCTGAGGTGGGGTGCTGACTACGCCTACTGTAGTCTCGTGTGACCTGCAAAATCAATGCACTGAAGGTGCAGGCAAAGCACAAAATGCTGAAAAAATCAGATTTACTCTACGTATATTACGTTAAATAACTCAGAAGCAATAGCGCCGAGCGAGACGAGAGGCCCCGGACACCAGGGTAACTCCTGTGGCACAAGGCTTGGGTCTATTGCTGCTGCGTCTGAAAAGAGAGGTCCGAGCTGGTTAGAGTCTCGTTCACGAGTGTGAACCATCGATTTTTTTTTTTTTTTTTTTTTTTTTTTTTTTTGTTGGATTTCTTGGCTATCAACCAACGGCACATGGCCAAGGTTATTAAGCCAATGGATCCTATTTATTCTATCAATCTATATAAGGTCATAAAGTTTTGTCTCCCTTAGAAAAGCAATTACTTTATTTATTATTTTTTCATCGTCTGACAAGATATTTTCTATTGTGAGTGGCATTTGTTTTATTCTGAAATAATTTTGGAGTGGTTGTCTTTTATATAAATATTTTTGGCATTCTATTAAAAGGTGTTTTATGGTAAGGCTGGTATTGCAGTCAGGGCATTGTGGAGGGAAGGTCTTCTCAATGTAGGGAGTGAGGTGGGTTAGTCTTGTAGCGTTGACCCTAAGACGGGCCAACACCACCTCCTCTCTTCGTTCTCTTCTGTATGATGTAGACCACGGTTCTATTGTGGTTTTGTGTTTATGGTTTATTTGGAGGCTGGTCCACTCACTTTGCCACAGGAGATGTATTTTTGCTTTTATAAGAGACACAAAACACCTGAGATCTGTACGAATTATGGTAATGTCCAAATCGTCAGTTGACCCGGCTAATTTGTCAGCCTGTTCATTGCCATGGATACCAGAGTGGCCTGGTACCCATATTAGCTTGATTGATTTATTGGCACCGTGTAACTTACGAATGATATTACCCAGCAATTCGTTTTTAGTGGTTTCTAAGGATTTAATAGCTTTAAGTGAACTTAACGAATCGGAAAAAATGACGATTCTATCGTGGGTCGTCGATAGTGCAAAATCAATGGCTTTATCAATGGCAAAAAGTTCAGCGAGAAAAATCGATGTATGATTCGGCAGTCTAAACTTTAGTTCACATTCAGTCGACCATACACCCGCACCCACACCCTCATTTGTCTTGGAGCCGTCGGTATATATATGAAAAAAGGATAAATGCTTAATAAGGATCTCTCTAAACCGCTGGCGTACCTCACCCTCCGGCGCCATGGCCTTAGCTGATGGAAGCCAAGCTTCCATGATGGAAAAATTGGGTGTTTCCCATGGCGCTATGTTTGACTGAACCAGGGTATCAATAGTAGAGAGATCTATACCGACTTTCTCGACGAGGTCGTGGAGTCTTGTGGCAAAGGGCCTAATGCCTCCATTGCCATTGGGATGGCTCGGGTATCGAGCCACCTTAGCGGCATAGGTCAGGGCTAATTGGCCGCGTCTGAGTCGGAGGGGAGGTACTCCTGACTCCACCTCAAGACGCTCGATCCGAGTGCACTTCAGGGCTCCAAGACACACACGTAAACAGGCATTCTGCACAGCATCCAATCCTTTCAAACTTGTTTTCGATGCCGAATCATACACGATTGACCCATAATCTACTTTAGACCTAACCAGGGCTTTATATATCATTAGCAAAGACTTCCTATCAGCTCCCCATTTATTACCAGCAATGCACTTTAATAAATTTAGTGCTTTTTGACATTTATTCTTTAACTGACCAATGTGGTCTTTCCAATTAAGTCTACAATCAAAGAGTAGACCAAGAAATTTAGCAGAATTTTGAATGGGTATTGGGTGGTTATCTAATGTTAGTCTGATATTTGGTATCTTTCTATGTGAAAAAATTACCCCAATACTCTTTCTAATGGAAAACTTAAAACCCCACTGGAGGCCCCAGTTATGAATCATATCCAATGCAAGTTGGATACGATTTGCCGAGAACTCTGCATTGTTGCTGGAATGCCACAATGCACAATCATCGGCGTACAGTGAGTATTTAAGATTTCGAGGGGGAGCTGGTAGGATGTCATTAATCATACATAGAAATAATGTTGGCGACAAGACACTTCCTTGTGGGACCCCGTTTGCCTGGACAAAAATGTCCGAAAAAGTGACATTGTCGGCAAAAAGTTTGACAGAGAACGTTCTGTCAGATATGAAATTTTGAATAAAACAAGGCAAGTTTCCACGTAATCCGAAAGCATAAAGTTTTCTGAGTAGGCCATATCGCCATGTCATGTCGTAGGCTTTTTCTATATCTAAAAATACTGAAATCAAAAAATCTTTTTTGGCAATTGCCTCTTGAATATGACTGTCCAGCTTTACTAGTTGATCGAGAGTTTGGCGTCCCTTTCGGAAGCCGCACTGCTCGTCAACTAGTAAATTACTGCTATTTAAAAAATGCAATAGCCTACTGTTAACAATTCGTTCCATGACCTTGCATAAGCAACTTGTCAACGCAATTGGTCGGTAGGAGATGGCAGTTCTGGGATTACCCCCTCCTTTCAATACAGGAATGATGTGGGCGAAGTGCCATGAGTTTGGAAAAGTGTGGCTTTTCCAAATTTCATTGTACACTTCTAGCAACTTAATCATGTCATCATGATTAAGATGCTTCATCATCTCATATCGAATCTCATCGGGGCCCGGGGATGTTCCTCTACAGGCTTCTAGGGCTCGGACAAGCTCATTCATTGTTAGGTCTTTATTATAATCAAAGTCATCTCCTGTGGCAAAGTGAATAGGTTGCAGCTCAGCGGCTTCCTTGGTGGGCAGGAAAGCAGGATGATAGTTTGCTGAGCTGCTTGTATAAGAGAACTGCCTGGCGAGTACATTAGCAATGTCTTTTGGTGAATCGAAATTTGTTCCCTCGTGGATGATGTTTTTAATTTTGCAGGATGTTTTGTTTTTATTAATTTTTTTGACAGTGGACCAAACCTCTGATATTTTTGTATTACTATTGATTGTAGAGACAAAGCTACGCCAGGAGTCTCTTTTAGCTTGTCTAATTACTCTACG
The DNA here is from genome assembly GCF_019202785.1 of Penaeus chinensis. Classification (NCBI taxonomy): domain Eukaryota; kingdom Metazoa; phylum Arthropoda; class Malacostraca; order Decapoda; family Penaeidae; genus Penaeus; species Penaeus chinensis. The sequence goes on from NC_061836.1 coordinate 13,032,708, forward strand.
AGCCCTAGCTCTTGCTAGTTTGTAGTTGCAAAAGTTCTCATTATTGATGTTATTTTTGAAAAGCCTGTAGGCCTTATTGCGTCGGCACAGCGCCCTGCGGCAATCTGGTGTCCACCATGGAACTCTATGCTTAACGCTATCTGTCGAAGTTTTAGGAATGGATAGCAAAGCTGCTTCTAAAATCGAATTCTGAATATTGTTTACTTTATCATCAATGGTTTCTCCAACAAGTTCGAGCTTGACGCTCCTTGTGAAGGCGACCCAGTCTGCTCTTTTTATGTTAAATTTAGGCGCTGAAGGCGTTCTTGCTGTGTCGCATGAATATTTAATCAAAATAGGAAGATGATCGCTTCCCAACGAGTCGTCAATGGTGTGCCACAGGCACTTGGCTGCTACTGATGATGAGACCAGTGATATGTCTATAAAGCTCAAATTCCCGGTATTATCGTCTACCCGTGTTGGGCTACCATCGTTCAGAAGGACTAAATCAGAGTCGTTAATCAGCTTAACTACTTGCTCACCTCTACCATCCGCCCGCAGGGAACCCCATAATGTATGATGAGCATTAAAATCACCTAGAATTACTTTATTTTGTGGCAGACTATCCTGAAGAGCAAAGAGCTCATCATAAATTACCACTTTATCAGGGGGACAATAAACCGAACATGTAGCCAGATACGTGTTATTGATTTTTACTTTGCATGCGACAACCTCCAAAGTAGAATCAATAATCACTTCTGTAAAAGGGAGGCTTTGGTGGATGTACATGGCGACTCCGCCTCCACCCCTACCCTCACGATCCTTCCGACACAAATGGTAGTTTCTGAGTGATACGACCTCGTCGCAGACGAGGTTGTTTAAGTGTGTTTCTTGTAAGACTATAATATCGGGAGCATAGGACGAGGCTAATAATCTGAGGTCGTTTACTTTAGATCTAATACTTCGACAGTTCCATTGTATAATGGTTAACGCGATGATTACGTTTTATGGGGTTTGGAAGTGCCTTGTCCGCCAGTTTTAATTTTCTTTTTCTGGGAGGGAGGTTCGTCCTCCTCTCCCTCGCTACCCAGGGGCCTCCCATGGGTATTTTTGGAGACAGTAGCCTCCATGTCCTGCGTCTCGCTGCCAGGGAGACGCCCGGTGGAGGATGATCTGCTTCGAGAAGCAGACCAAACACCAGATGAAGTCCTAGCAGGAGCCGCCTGGACGAGAAGGTGCGATCCAGACTGTGTTTTGGTATCATCCTCCTTATGATGCTGCTGCTTTTGCTGGGTTGATTCAGCAATTTGTTGAATTGTATCTTTCAATTCTTTGATTTGACTCATTAATTCCTTGACCGTTTCCTTTAATTCAGCAATTTCTTTATCCTTAGCTGCAAGTTCCCGACTGATGCCGTTTGCACTGGAAGAGTTGTTAGTTGCTGCTGAAGCGTAGGAAGTATTGGGTTTGCTGGTCAAACCTTCAACTTTCCTCTTGGCTTCACGGTAACTAACATCATGTCCTCTCATGTATGCTAATATTTCAGTCTCCTTCTTCAAGCTGCTGCACTCGGCAGAGCCAGATTGATGGGGACCTCCACAGTTAGCACACTTGAGCGAAGTCTCAGTACATACAGCAGTGTCATGATCTCCAGCACATTTACCACAAGTAAATTTATTGGTATCCTTATCATTGCATCGTAATGAGGTGTGTCCAAATTTTTGGCATCTATTACAGCGCATAGGTTTTTGAATGTAAGGTCGCACTTGGACACGTTCATATCCAATCGTGACATACTCAGGAATTTTACTTGAAGCAAAGGTCAAAAAGCACAATCCGGTTTTTGTTCGCACATTCCCGTCTTTCTTGGTCATGCAGTTCACGTCCACTACGCTTTGGTCCTTCATATTTTCCAGAATTTCACTCTCCTCCATTGTCCTCAAATCCCTGCTAAAGATTACTCCCTTGCAGGTATTGGGGCCAATGGGGATAGTTACGTTGACCTTCAAATCATGAATTTGCGTCAGTTTAAGCAAGTCCTTAATCTGGGAGTTGAATTGCACTTTTACAAGGAGGCTACCATCTCGCAATTTCTTGACAAAATCAAAATCGCCGTCCACTTGACCATCAAGGACCTTCTTGATGATGAAGGGGCTCACATTCAAAAGCGATTGATTTTCATTCACGCATTTGACAGTCAGATACCTTGCATTCTGTGGAGGGATTGAAAAAAATCGTCGTTCTCGTTTGTCAGCAGTAGGGGTTCCGTTGTTCAAGGTCGCATTAGTCTTAGAGGAGTCATGGGTCGTCCCCCCTCCTTGAGGAGGAGGAGGGTTAGCCGAGGAATCGCACATGCTGGGTATCGGACCGAGTCCGACCCCTGGGCCCGTGCCCGTTGTCCTGAAGGGACCAGTTAACCCTTAACTATCGTTGAACAACCTAACAGCAATAGCTAAGAGAAGAGTGTGGCAGTTTCCGTCCTCTACCCCCCCAGTGGAAGCCTGGTTGCGTTCTCCAGTACCACAGAGGGATCGAGTTATGTGGAAGACACCTCCTTACCGCCGAACTTGCCTAGTGCGAAGGGCGGTAATTCGATGCCCACCCCCCAAGCGAATACGGGAGCCCACAAGGGTACTCCGGTAGGCTCAGGGAAGTCACATGAAGAGAGGAAGAGAATTTAGAATAAAGAAAAAGTGCGCCCAAAGGACGCCCCAGACTACTGGGCCTCCCTACCCAGGGGTCAAAGCCCGTAAGGGCTGCCCTGGTGTAGAAGAGAGCTGCGGGTCTGAGGTGGGGTGCTGACTACGCCTACTGTAGTCTCGTGTGACCTGCAAAATCAATGCACTGAAGGTGCAGGCAAAGCACAAAATGCTGAAAAAATCAGATTTACTCTACGTATATTACGTTAAATAACTCAGAAGCAATAGCGCCGAGCGAGACGAGAGGCCCCGGACACCAGGGTAACTCCTGTGGCACAAGGCTTGGGTCTATTGCTGCTGCGTCTGAAAAGAGAGGTCCGAGCTGGTTAGAGTCTCGTTCACGAGTGTGAACCATCGATTTTTTTTTTTTTTTTTTTTTTTTTTGTTGGATTTCTTGGCTATCAACCAACGGCACATGGCCAAGGTTATTAAGCCAATGGATCCTATTCATTCTATCAATCTATATAAGGTCATAAAGTTTTGTCTCTCTTAGAAAAGCAATTACTTTACTTATTATTTTTTCATTGTCAGACAATAGATTTGATATTGTAAAATCTTTATTTATGAGTTGGAAATAATTTTTTAGTTTTTGTCTTGGCATGTTGTATTGGTTGCAGACTGTCAGGATATGGTTTATGGTTAGGATTGTGTTGCAGAGGGGGCATTGTGGAGGGTATTTCTTTTTTATGTAGGGAGTGAGGTGGGTAATTCTTGAGGCGTTGACCCTAAGTCGGGCCAACACCACCTCCTCCCTTCTGTCTTTCCTGTGGGATGTGTCCCACAGGTCTATGGTTGGTTTTATTTTGTTGGTGAGTTGGAGGTTGGTCCACTCACTTTGCCACAGGAGATGTATTTTTGCTTTTATAAGAGACACAAAACACCTGAGATCTGTACGAATTATGGTAGTGTCCAAATCGTCAGTTGACCCGGCTAATTTGTCAGCCTGTTCATTGCCATGGATGCCAGAGTGGCCTGGTACCCATATTAGCTTGATTGATTTATTGGCACCGTGTAACTTACGAATGATATTACCCAGCAATTCATTTTTAGTGGTTTCTAAGGATTTAATAGCTTTAAGTGAACTTAATGAATCGGAAAAAATAACTATTCTATCGTGGGTCGTCGATAGAGCAAAATCAATAGCTTTGTCAATGGCAAAAAGTTCAGCAAGAAAGATCGATGTATGATTCGGCAGTCTAAACTTTAGTTCACATTCAGTCGACCATACACCCGCACCTACACACTCATCTGTCTTGGAGCCGTCGGTATATATATGAAAAAAGGATAAATGCTTAATAAGGATCTCTCTAAACCGCTGGCGTACCTCACCCTCCGGCGCCATGGCCTTAGCTGATGGAAGCCAAGCTTCCATGATGGAAAAATTGGGTGTTTCCCATGGCGCTATGTTTGACTGAACCAGGGTATCAATAGTAGAGAGATCTATACCGACTTTCTCGACGAGGTCGTGGAGTCTCGTGGCAAAGGGCCTAATGCCTCCATTGCCATTGGGATGGCTCGGGTATCGAGCCACCTTAGCGGCATAGGTCAGGGCTAATTGGCCGCGTCTGAGTCGGAGGGGAGGTACTCCTGACTCCACCTCAAGACGCTCGATCCGAGTGCACTTCAGGGCTCCAAGACACACACGTAAACAGGCATTCTGCACAGCATCCAATCCTTTCAAACTTGTTTTCGATGCCGAATCATACACGATTGACCCATAATCTACTTTAGACCTAACCAGGGCTTTATATATCATTAGCAAAGACTTCCTATCAGCTCCCCATTTATTACCAGCAATGCACTTTAATAAATTTAGTGCTTTTTGACATTTATTCTTTAACTGACCAATGTGGTCTTTCCAATTAAGTCTACAATCAAAGAGTAGACCAAGAAATCTAGCAGAATTTTGAATGGGTATTGGGTGGTTATCTAAAGTTAGTCTGATATTTGGTATCTTTCTATGTGAAAAAATTACCCCAATACTCTTTCTAATGGAAAACTTAAAACCCCACTGGAGGCCCCAGTTATGAATCATATCCAATGCGAGTTGGATACGATTTGCCGAGAACTCTGCATTGTTGCTGGAATGCCACAATGCACAATCATCGGCGTACAGTGAGTATTTAAGATTTCGAGGGGGAGCTGGTAGGATGTCATTAATCATACATAGAAATAATGTTGGCGACAAGACACTTCCTTGTGGGACCCCGTTTGCCTGGACAAAAATGTCCGAAAAAGTGACATTGTCGGCAAAAAGTTTGACAGAGAACGTTCTGTCAGATATGAAATTTTGAATAAAACAAGGCAAGTTTCCACGTAATCCGAAAGCATAAAGTTTTCTGAGTAGGCCATATCGCCATGTCATGTCGTAGGCTTTTTCTATATCTAAAAATACTGAGATCAAAAAATCTTTTTTGGCAATTGCCTCTTGAATATGACTGTCCAGCTTTACTAGTTGATCGAGAGTTTGGCGTCCCTTTCGGAAGCCGCACTGCTCGTCAACTAGTAAATTACTGCTATTTAAAAAATGCAATAGCCTACTGTTAACAATTCGTTCCATGACCTTGCATAAGCAACTTGTCAACGCAATTGGTCGGTAGGAGATGGCAGTTCTGGGATTACCCCCTCCTTTCAATACAGGAATGATGTGGGCGAAGTGCCATGAGTTTGGAAAAGTGTGGCTTTTCCAAATTTCATTGTACACTTCTAGCAACTTAATCATGTCATCATGATTAAGATGCTTCATCATCTCATATCGAATCTCATCGGGGCCCGGGGATGTTCCTCTACAGGCTTCTAGGGCTCGGACAAGCTCATTCATTGTTAGGTCTTTATTATAATCAAAGTCATCTCCTGTGGCAAAGTGAATAGGCTGCAGCTCAGCGGCTTCCTTGGTGGGCAGGAAAGCAGGATGGTAGTTTGCTGAGCTGCTTGTATAAGAGAACTGCCTGGCGAGTACATTAGCAATGTCTTTTGGTGAATCGAAATTTGTTCCCTCGTGGATGATGTTTTTAATTTTGCAGGATGTTTTGTTTTTATTAATTTTTTTGACAGTGGACCAAACCTCTGATATTTTTGTATTACTATTGATTGTAGAGACAAAGCTACGCCAGGAGTCTCTTTTAGCTTGTCTAATTACTCTACGAGCCCTAGCTCTTGCTAGTTTGTAGTTGCAAAAGTTCTCATTATTGATGTTATTTTTGAAAAGCCTGTAGGCCTTATTGCGTCGGCACAGCGCCCTGCGGCAATCTGGTGTCCACCATGGAACTCTATGCTTAACGCTATCTGTCGAAGTTTTAGGAATGGATAGCAAAGCTGCTTCTAAAATCGAATTCTGAATATTGTTTACTTTATCATCAATGGTTTCTCCAACAAGTTCGAGCTTGACGCTCCTTGTGAAGGCGACCCAGTCTGCTCTTTTTATGTTAAATTTAGGCGCTGAAGGCGTTCTTGCTGTGTCGCATGAATATTTAATCAAAATAGGAAGATGATCGCTTCCCAACGAGTCGTCAATGGTGTGCCACAGGCACTTGGCTGCTACTGATGATGAGACCAGTGATATGTCTATAAAGCTCAAATTCCCGGTATTATCGTCTACCCGTGTTGGGCTACCATCGTTCAGAAGGACTAAATCAGAGTCGTTAATCAGCTTAACTACTTGCTCACCTCTACCATCCGCCCGCAGGGAACCCCATAATGTATGATGAGCATTAAAATCACCTAAAATTACTTTATTTTGTGGCAGACTATCCTGAAGAGCAAAGAGCTCATCATAAATTACCACTTTATCAGGGGGACAATAAACCGAACATGTAGCCAGATACGTGTTATTGATTTTTACTTTGCATGCGACAACCTCCAAAGTAGAATCAATAATCACTTCTGTAAAAGGGAGGCTTTGGTGGATGTACATGGCGACTCCGCCTCCACCCCTACCCTCACGATCCTTCCGACACAAATGGTAGTTTCTGAGTGATACGACCTCGTCGCAGACGAGGTTGTTTAAGTGTGTTTCTTGTAAGACTATAATATCGGGAGCATAGGACGAGGCTAATAATCTGAGGTCGTTTACTTTAGATCTAATACTTCGACAGTTCCATTGTATAATGGTTAACGCGATGATTACGTTTTATGGGGTTTGGAAGTGCCTTGTCCGCCAGTTTTAATTTTCTTTTTCTGGGAGGGAGGTTCGTCCTCCTCTCCCTCGCTACCCAGGGGCCTCCCATGGGTATTTTTGGAGACAGTAGCCTCCATGTCCTGCGTCTCGCTGCCAGGGAGACGCCCGGTGGAGGATGATCTGCTTCGAGAAGCAGACCAAACACCAGACGAAGTCCTAGCAGGAGCCGCCTGGACGAGAAGGTGCGATCCAGACTGTGTTTTGGTATCATCCTCCTTATGATGCTGCTGCTTTTGCTGGGTTGATTCAGCAATTTGTTGAATTGTATCTTTCAATTCTTTGATTTGACTCATTAATTCCTTGACCGTTTCCTTTAATTCAGCAATTTCTTTATCCTTAGCTGCAAGTTCCCGACTGATGCCGTTTGCACTGGAAGAGTTGTTAGTTGCTGCTGAAGCGTAGG
>NC_061836.1:13042465-13059965 GCF_019202785.1 Penaeus chinensis
ATATATATATGTATATATACATATTTATACATATATATATGTATATATACACATACATATATATATTTATATATGTATGTATGTATGTATGTATGTATGTATGTATGTATGTATGTATGTATGTATGTATGTATGTATGTATGAATGTATGTATGCATGTATATGTGTATGCATATATATGTATATGTACACACAGATATTCACATACATATACATATACATATACATACACATACATACATACAAAAGCAAACACACACACACACACTGATGGTGTATGTATTTATGTATATGTATGTATGTATGTATGTATGTATGTATGTATGTATGTATGTATGTATGTATGTATTGCGTCTGAGGAAGGAGGAGGAACATCTCATGAGGAACAGTACAAAAGAGCTTTATGGAGCGATCAAGAAGAACCCTGGGAATAAGACATGGAACAGAGGAAGGAGGTGAAGTATCAGTGGGAGGAAGAGAGGTAAGAGGAGGAGGAGGAGGAGGATGGATGTCGGCAGTTACTTTGAATGTTGAAGGGATAGGAGTGGAGAGAATGGAGAGTGGATTCGGAAGAGGGCTGTACTATTGGGTCATGTTTAGGAAGTTTTGGATGTTTTCTGGAGTTTCTGGAGGGGAGTTGGTTGGAAAAGTTGGAAAAGAGGTAGGTTTACGAGAGAATGTGGTAGGAGATGGAGTGGAACGTTTAGATTGTCTGGTGTGGTAGGTAAAGCGAGGAAAAGGAGGGGTAGGCACCGCAGAAGTGGTAGAGATTGGAGTATCTGGATTTAGAATGGCAAAAAATATTGATTGGAAGAAAGAGGGGTAGAGAGGTAGGATGTAAGAGGTAGGGGGAAGAGATACTAGGGGGAGCAAAGGAGAGCGTTGGAATAGGTATCGAGAAAAAACCTCGGCGCCTGTTTCCTGTCTGGCCTCACGAGTTTGAGAGCTTCTACATCAGACTCGAACTTGTAGGTAGGGCAACTCTTATCAAAATACATTATGGGAGCCACCACAATTGGTAAACGTGCGTGACTGTGTAGAGTAACTTCAACGGTCATGACCAGATTGGGAACGTACAGGCCAGCTGGCCATGGAGCGATAGTGCTTGGCAGGGTGGCCAAAATGGCAACGTTGCTGACAATATCATGTGTATTGTGGCGAAAAGGGTAAATATGAGTTAATGATTTGGAAAAGTGGACGGAAGAAGGGGATGAAGGAAAAGGAAAGAGGGAGAAAAGACCCTGCAAAATTAGTTGAGGCGAGGGCTGAGGTCCAAGGTAGGAGCAAATACGGGGGTAAGGTATAAACCATGGAGGGACAGAATGGACACAAAACGGAAGAGGTCGGAGATGGGCGAATGGAGAAAGGAGTAGGTAAACGTGGAGAAGAAGCAAAGGTAGGAAGTAGGGATCGTGGGATAGTTACTTTGGTGAGGGAAAGTTGGTGTAATCGAGCATAGCATCAAGGTAACAGGAAGATGGATAAGAGTTTTGCGATCTAAGCCCCAGGATATATGGGACAGAGTTTGTAAGATTCGGAGACGGCGGCGAGCTTTTTCTTTTATGTAGAAAATATGGTCTCGCCAGGACAATTTGGAGTAAAAAATAACGCCAAGGAACGGTATTGGAGTGGAGTGCCTTATAAGAAGAGTGGAGGTTGGGGACCTACACGTGCACGAGAGAAAAGGATGGAGAAAGATTTGGAGGTAGAAAAGCGGAAGCCATGGTTAGTGGCCTATGAAGATACTGATGATATTGCAGACTGAAGGAATTGGCGGAGATTTAGTATGGATGTGCCAGAGACGAAGATGGTTAAGTCATCAACATATAGTGATGATCGGGCTCCTAGTGGTAGAATTGAGACAATGTCATTAGCAGTATGAAGGAATAAAGTGATGCTAAGCACACTGCCTTGCTGGATGCCTTCGAACTGAGGAATGAATGATGATATGGAAGAGGTAATTTTGACCCGGAAAGTGCGTTTGGAGAGGGAAGACTATATAAAGACACCAGTCTTTCTGCGTATACTTAGGTAGGATAATTGTGAGAGAATATGGTATCACCTTGCTTTTTCTAGGTCAAAGAATATGGCTAATTCGGATTCATGGCGTGCAAATGCAGATGTAATTTATGTCTCGAAATGAGCAAAGGGGGTCAGCTGTACTTCGGGCACGGCGGAAACCAAACTGGGAAGGAGAGAGAAGATTGTGAGATTCAAAATACCACATTAAGCAGAAGTTAAACATTTACTTTAGTAGTTTGACAAGCAGCTAGTTAGAGCAATGGGGCGGTAATCTTGATGGAGGGTACAAGATTTACTGGGTTTCAGGAAGGGGAGGATAAGAGCTTCTTGTCAATGAGAAGGGAAATTTCCTGACGTCAATATGTGGTTGAAAATAGTTAATAGGAAGGATAGAGAGGAAGATGGATGGTGTCGGAGAATACCGCCAGGGCCTTCATGAGTGTTGCGGCAGAGGAAGAAAAAGGAGGATTATAGGACTCAGCAGAGGATTGGGTGAAGATAATGGGGGTGCGTTCCCTGATGGTCTTTATAGAGAAGTGTTGAGAAAGTTAAGAACCACTATTGACCTGGCTGAAATAGTCATTAGCGATTTAGAAAGGATCAGATATGAGAGTATCTCGAATATGGAGGACGGGGGTTGGATGGGGGGGGATGTTTGCCTGATAGTTTATGGATCCGGCGCCAGACAGTTGAGATAGATGTAGATGTAACTGAGGAAACCTAATTTCGCCAGCTATTTGTTTAACTGTTCCGGAGTGTACGACGAAGACAGGCGGATGCTCTTTTAAAGGAGATAAGGGCTAATAGGTGATTAGGGTTGCCTCGTTTGTAGCGATAACTGTTCCAGGCTGCACATTTTAAGCGAAGCGCTTTGATGCAATCAGAATTCCACCATGGAACACATTTTGAGGTGTAAGGTCATGAGGTTCGAGGAATGTCTGTATAGGCAGCTCTTAGGACTGTAGTTGTGAAACATTGTATTATATCTGAAATGGACGAGAATGGGGATGGAGGGGAATAGCAGAGAGTGAAGTGAAAGTACGCCAGTCGGCTCTATCAAAGCACCAGTGTGGGGAGTTTGGGAGTGAAGTAGGAAAAAGAACAGGAAAGTGGTCACCATAGGAAAAGTGGTCTAGAACTGACCAATGGAAATCTAAATGAAGAGAAGGGGAGCAAAGAGAGAGGTCAATGCATGAAAAAGATTGTGTGCATATGTCAAAGTGCGTGGGGTAATCTGAATTAAGAATAATAAGATAAGTTGTGGAGAGGAAGCGCTCTAGGGATCGGCCACTGGAGTTGGTGATAGAATCATCCTAAAGAGGCTGCAGTTAAAATCACTAACTATGAGGAAAGGTGATTGGAAATTAGATTTCAAAAGGCAACAAAGTCAATGGGTTGGGAAGGGGAAAAGTAGACTGAAATTACTGTGATCCAGCGGCGAAAATGATGCGAATAACTGTGCAAGGGACAGTGGTTTGAAAGGGAGGTATGATATAAGGCGTTTACTGATTGGTAAAAGTATAGACGAGACATAAAGGGAGTGCGAAGAAGCTATAAACTGGTAATTGGGAATTGGTAAAGGAGGTGTAAGAAAAGTCTCTTAATAATGGATGGGTTATAAGAAGAAAGGATATGACGAAGGTCAGGTCTGTGAGAACCGAAACCGTGAATATTCCAATGCAGGAGAGCGATACTTTAGTTGATCCATGAGTGATAACAGTTATGGTGCGTGTTCGAGAATTTGAAGGGGGAAGGAGCTAGGGGCTGAGATAAGGAATGAGAGGGGGGAGGTGGTGTTGTATCAGGAGGGGTATCAGGAGGTGCATGATCTGGGGAAGGGCATAGTTGTGACATAAGGGATTCACATGTGTATCCAGGAGGGAGTGGAAGGGATAGAGGGGATGGAGGGAGAGTTAATGTAGGTGGAGCTGGAGCTGGAACTGGGGTTGATGGACTGTGTTGGAAGGGAGTGGGAGGAAGGAGTGTAGGGGGAATGTGAGTAGGAAGAGGATGGATATCGGCAGTCACTTTGAGGGTGAAGGGAGCGGGAGTTGTGGAATTTGAGGGTGGATGAGGGGTTCCGGTGTCAATTTGGATCTCGAGCAGATAGTTTTGAATATCTTCAAGTTTCCGTATTGGAGTTGGTTGGGGAGTTTTGTGAGACAAAGGTTTTCTTATGAGGGAGAGGGAAGAGGAGACTGGTGTCTGGGGAGTAGAGGCAAAGGTAGATAGTGTGAGTGAGTGGTAGGAGAATAAGGGGTGGAACATTTAGTCTGTCTGATGCGGGTAATTCGGGGAGAGAGAGGGGAAGTTGTTGGGGCTGCAGTAGAGATTGGAGTGTCTGGATTTAGAATGGCAAAAGACTTTAACCGGAGAAGGTAGGATGTAAAAGTGGGGAAACAAGATGTAGGAGGGATGGGTATAGGGGAGGGTGTAGGAACGTCTTGGGAGGGAGGGGGAGGGGCAGAGCAAGCGACATTACTGGAGTAGTGAGTAAGAGAAAAACTCGTCGACGCGCTTCCTGTCTCGCTTCATGTAGAGTGAGACCAAGTTTGAATCTGAGAATTGCAAAGTCAGACTCAAACTTGTAGGTAGGGCAGCCCCTTTAAAATAAATTATGAAAGCCGCCACGATTGGCACATAAAAGTGATTGTGCAGAACAATTTGATCTATCAAGACCAGATTGGGCACAATGGATAATATACATTATCAAGTGATAGTGTATAAACATATAAAATGAGTGATATAGATATTTATTGAGATACTGTTATTGATATAGATGTATATAAATTGCATTTATACTAATGATGTCCTATCATAGTTCTTACTTTCAAACTTTTCAGTAGGGAATAAGAGGGTTGGGGAAGGTTGATGTGGCCAGACTGGGATACATTCTCCGCCAATATAAACATCACGTGGGGGCCGGGTCTGCTGAAAGTAAAAAGTATTTGTGGAGGACTTACGCCGACCTCTAGAGGGAATGGTTTAGCATCGTACTGATATTGCATCATAGTCCACAAGGCAGCCGAGTAAGTATTCTCCTCATCTGACCAATCCTTGTCATAAACATGGCAGTTGTAGGAGAGATGGAGTCAGTTTCAATGCAAGTACTGAGGGAGGGGTGAGGCTGGGCAGAAATGGGTTTGCCAGTTAGGGTTGATAATGCTTTAGCTTGGGATTCGGAGGTAACTGTGACAAGGCGAGGTCTGTAGAGGGGATCACAAAAATTTGATCCCAGTGGTTGGGGTAGTAGAGTAGTAATATGAGAAGAGGGGGTAGATGATGAAGTAGAGGATGTTGGGAGAGGAGGAATGTTTCCTGAAGGCTGAGTAATGACCTGTGTGGATGAACTAGATTGGACTGAGGTGATAGTATTCTATTTATTTTTTAAAATCTGCAGCGCCAACATAAAAGGCTAGTAGTGGCTTACTCAAAATACAATGATAGGGTGAAGTTTGCCCCCAATTATAGCATTATGATAAAGTATGGTGGCAAAATTAGTTAAAATGAGTAAACAATTAGGATAAGTGGACAGAGGGAGATGAAGAGATGGAAAAGGAAAAGGGGAGAAGGAAAGGCCATGCAAAAGTTGTTGAGGCGAGGGCTGAGGTGCGAGGTAAGGGTGATCCCATACATAGGGCCTCAGTCTCCATCTCCTAAGCCCCCTGCCCCCATGAAGGATAGGGGCGGGAGTGATAGTAAATGTTGAGGAGCGGTATTAGTGTTCCGAGTTGTGGTCAAAGAAGAATCTGAAGTCAGGGAACCAGGGGAATTAAAACCTGTAGTTGTAGCTAGTTGATAAAGGGGAAAGTCTCATTGCCCCTAAGAGAGATTCAAAACCTTCATTACTGGCCATGGGGTGAGAAATGTCCATCCCTCAGGGTTCCCTTGAGGGGCAAGAGCCAAACACCTAAATGGGAATGCCGTGTCCATGGTTCCCCTAGGCCATTCATAAGGGGCACAAAGTCAGCCTTTCATCCTTTCAACATACCTCACACATCTTAGGAAGTGGATAGTATAAAGGGTTGGAGAAAAGAAGGAAAAGGAGTGAGGAAGAAAAGACGTGATTCCTGGCATCGGGCCTTAGTCTTCGTCTCCTAGGCCCCTCCACCGCAATGGTTTCCGATTTCATAGTATTAAAGATGATTAAGAAATCATGTATGCATTCAGCATCATAAATTACCTTCGGTGTGTAGTTAAATGTTTGTCAATTATTCATCGATTCCATTTTCTAAAATTCTTGTCTTTTCCAGAAAGATATCTGATTATGAAAATACTAATGCCCATATTTTGTTTAACAAAGTGATTTCTTTATTAAAAAAAAAAAGAAGATCATGTGATCAGTGTGAAACATTTTCAGCCTATAATTTCCATTATCTTTTCCTTCCCTTTCTTAATAAAAAAAAAAATCTGTCTGCATGTATTATGAACAACTGAAGGCTGGGTAATTTGGTCTAAAAGATCAGTTAATTTTTGGTAAGTTTTATTCTGTATGCCATTCATTTCATCACTAATGACTATTAACAGCACATTAAGAGGTTGGAACTTGAGGTTTGAAATTGTAAAAGCCAATTGAAGATGTCAAAGTAATCAAATTTCAAAATTAAAATATTTAAATTTCTAAACCCAAGACTAAAAGGCATAAAACCACGAAAATAAAACATTGGAAAATGACGGTAGAAATAAACAAAGAAATACAAAAGCACTTTATTGGCTCCCAAAATCACATTTACTTGGATGCCCCAAAAAGCAAATTAATTTTGAAACAAGGCAATGATAAATTCTTTATAAACACTTAAAAATTCATGTAAATGCTAACAATTAAATGCAAATTAAATGGGGTAAAAATTGAGACTCACACATTACAATCCTGGCAAATTACAAATTCATTGTACCTTTTGGCAGTTTTCCATTACCTGCATGGGAGACCTTTACCTTCTATTGAACAAGGCGGAAGCAAGGTGAAATTTTGGTCCACTAGCATTGCTGATAAATTACTAGGAGGGTGCACAAAAGCAATGAAAATTATCATGCAGTTTCTAAATGTCCCTTTTACACTTCTTGCCATCGCCTTGCTATTGGTGAGCACCTTGATCTTATCACTAAAGCAAATAATAATGACTCAAAGAATAGCATATGATATCCGGTTACAAAATCAGTTGGTTTACCTATACACTTAGATTATCAAAGTACAGTACAAAACATTTTGGCTTGCAGAACTATCAGAAGTTCTAGGGAGAGCAGGGAGGATATCACTGGGATGCACAGTGAACATAGAGGTGTTCCTGGCAAACCTTGTTAGGCCTTCTTCTCTTCCTCAATCACTGCAAAAGATATGCAAAAATTAAAACCCAGTTAAATACTCCTAATATATCTTGATACTCTGTCTATATCCATGCAAGTGACTTTGCTATCATAAGGATATTGATTTTGAAGAGTTGTCAGAATGGGCAGTTCCTGGGTACACTTGTATGTACACAAAGGGGTATTTTATGACATGCCCATGGGTTCTCCACATAATTATTTCTACTTGTGCCCACCTTGGATTAAGACTTGTTAAATGTTTACCCGTGGGGGAACTGCCCTTGCATGGATGAGGCCTAAGAGTTGCGATAGTAACAACTGCACTGCTTCTCTTACCTACAACAAGTATTTTGATAATATTGAGTTAGAACAACTAACATTAATACTCACTTTCCTTAGTTGGAAGGGTATTCTTCTCTGTCGTCTGAGCTTTCTTCAAAGCACCATGGTCAAAGCCCTCAATACCCTGGCGGAGTGCCTGCTGACCCTTCTCAGTCTCAATATCTGAAAAACTCATTTCAATCAGTACATGCACAATTAAAAGTTATAATTCATCATTTATACAGCTTTACTAAGGCATTTCAGGCAAACATCTGTATTTGTGAAACAAGACCACTGTACTTCATAAAATTACAGATAGCACCACATCTTGACATCTGTCCTTATTTAACAATACATAATTAACACCATCCAAGAATATGCTTGTCAGGACAAACTTTGATAAAAGCACAATCAAATCATCCGAAAAGATGCAAGGTTATTCAGTGACAAGTGTATGTTAAACAATATACATTGCTCATTATAACTATAGTTGCATGATTATGTGCCATGCAATTTGGTACCTAACTTTGGATAAATTATTTATTTGCATATGGAACAAACATATGATCACAAGCACATACACAAATGAACATCTGGAATGATTTCTTAATCTTAATCTTTGTAATTTATATTAGTTAAATAAAAACTTCAGAAAAACTCCTAAACCCAAAATTTCCCAAAATAAAGTCAGTATACACAAGACAGGAGGTAAACAATGGTAAATATTAATCTGTTAGGAGAGAAGAAACAAAAACACAGAAGAGAGAGAACAGGAGTTAACATGTTAATCCTCATCATTAAAGACCATGCACCTCAACCTGCTTGGGAGGGCAAAACATTTCTTTCAACTGTCTCTGTTGGCTTCATTTCACTTTTGTCGAAGGACACCAATCGCTGAAATATGCCCTGGTGGGTACGCTCCAGTTTAATATCTGTTGGGTAATGTTCTATACACTATATTTGTATTAAACAATTCTACTATTCACTATGCTACTCTCAACTTTATATAAATCTAGACCAACAACTATTAACTATTCTGGCAGACTTTTTTACATTTTAATTCAACAATTTCATATGCTAAGTCAATCTTGTCAAAGAGACACTGTTTAGTAATCATTTGACAATCTCTACTAAGTTAGTTATACATAAATACAACTTCCACAATTATAATAAAAGCCTTAAAATGAAAGTAAAACCATGATCTTTTAAAGGGAACATTTAACTAGCAAAGCTTCCAACTAATTAAGTCTCTGTACTGCTGAGACCACTATAATTACAGAAAAAAAAGACACTTCCTTTAGGCTACATACAAGACTAAGCATTTACCAAGACTGATGTTAATTTGACAAAAGCTTATTTCTTTTCCTACTCAACTGAAAGTAATTCACACAAAAACCTATTGAATATTAACTGCATCAGAACCACTCTCCAAATCAAACACACTGAAGGCTACACCATCACCTTCTGGCGTAGGGAGAGATACCCTTTCGGTAGTGGAAGTCTGTCGCATAGTTGATTTATCAAAAGATGCAACACCTTGGAAAATATTTTGATGTGTTTTCTCCTGTTCGATATCTAAGAGGAAAGTTCAGAAAAAAATGCTATGTAAGGAAGAATACCAAAGGAAATTGAAAATACAGTGCATCACCAATTCTAGGGAGAAACAAATAAAAACTTTTATTCCCCATTAGCTATTAAAAAAAAAAAAAAAAAAAAAAATAAAAAAAATAAATAAATAAAATTTACCTATCACAGATGTTTTTCAACACCCAACACTCATAAATGAGAGAAAACATATTTTTATTTGTTTTTTTATGATGATCTTTTGTCTCTGTTAATGGCATGCAAATAATGCCCATAAATCTAAATTTAAGTATTTTTAGAAGAATGTGCATTGATTTCCAAAAAGAAAAAAATGCTAGAAAATGGAATAAGATTTTAATATTTATGCGTGTATATAATACACACACACACACGTGTATATGCTTCTGTATGTGTGTATTATATATATATTTATAATGTAAATAAATGAAGATACAAACATGTATATATATCATACATATACATACTTGTATACATATGTATAATATTCAATGTGGTTATCTACATCATCTATTTTCCCTTTAGAAATGTAAATTGTTTCATAACTTACATACCAAACAACAACTAACCATTCTATTAAAGTCCCTAATACCCAATGAAAACATCTTTTGTACTTATGGAATGTTAGTATCTTGTGAAGTTGATTACCAGTACATGAAACAATGTCAGTGATACAAGACAAATGCAATACCAGCATATAAACGAGACCATAATCATTTGGGACAGGACAGGTGACATGCAGTAAAATGCCCAACATTTTAAAGACTTTTTTTGTGTTTATATGTATATATATATATATATATATATATATATATATATATATATATATATATATATATATAATGTATATATATATATATATATATGTATATATATATATCTTATATTTATATGTACATAAGTGTTTTATGTAATGTTAGACATGTATATATGTATGTACACAATACTTAAAAGAAATATTTTTCATATATCTACATTTTTTTTTTTCTTTCAAGAGAGCCCTAATACCAGTGTCAAATCTATAATCCCCATGACAAAAATGGGCAAAATGCCATGAGGCAAATACCTATTAACTCATGTTATATATTGTTAAATATATATTTCCTGGAACTAAAACAAAAAGACCTATAATACCCTTTTCATTATCTATCTCGTAAGTTCTGATATTCCACTCTCTTGAATGCAGATAATGCTCAGAAAATAGATCTTTGTTATAAATTTCCCCATTTGCTAGTACTGTTATAGTAAAAGAAGGCTACATTACTTTATGTGACAAGAAATAAACTATACTGAGCCAATCTGCTGATTCTTTTGTAGTCAAATATAGAGGGATGAAAAAATTATTTATAAAAACAAAATGGCAAGCTTGCAATTAATAGGAGTGCTAGTCTAAGCTCTACATCCAATAATTCCCATTTTGCCCCTTCATGGATGCACTATCCATGCATGATACCTTCTTTGGCAGGTAGGGCAACCTTTTCTTCGGTCTCAGCATGTCGCATTTGGGACTTGTCAAATCCTGTTACACCTTGGAAAATGCTCTGGTGTGTCTTCTCAGTCTCGATATCTGCCACCCCAAAAGCAATCAGGAACAGTAAATAATTGTAAAAGGAACATTAAAAGTAAGTCAATAGAATATTCGGATCAGGTTTCAGGTAACAAAAGCATCAATCACCTGATCCTGTAAAGTCATATGGTAATGTAATCACAATAGTGCAATCTTTTATATTTTTTTCCATTATTTCATCAGAAATCCTGATGACACATCCACTACCATATTGGAAGTTTACAAAAATGTAAGCACCCTACAAAAAGTACTAAGTCAGCAAACTACTGTGCTTTGGTTGTTTTACTGCAACATGTAATGTTATGTGATGTGTATATACTTTTCCTTTAGAATTAGATTTATTTCCCCCATAAATTAACTTGACACAATAGCAATTTATTTTCAAACAATTAGCTAGCTAGTACAATACTAGTTATAAAATGATTAGGTTAGAAGAAACTAAAAGGGAAAATAAAGAAAACACACCTAATAAACTATCAAACAAATAGCTTTAGAGAGAAAAAGGAATAAAAGACCTGACTTTGTGTATGTGTTATTAGGATAAGATCTCTATTTGTTTAGCATCAGAGTAACTAGATGCTTTCTTCAGGCCATAAGCACTTCAGAGGTCAATATGTTAGCTGCAATTACTAGCATTACAACAACTGCTGTAGTAGTACTTCTGTTTCAAGCTAAACAGAATCTCTTCTAACATTTGCAACTCTGAAGTATTAACCCTTTCAAATTACAAGAATGAGAGGAAACCATTGTATTTCTGATAATTTTTGTTTCAGTTTTTGAGACTGCACATAAATAGCAGTTAGTATTATCAGTTTTACTGTTTGCTAACAGCAATTCATAAGTTGTATATACTTTTTATGAGTATTAGTATTAGAGGTGAGTGCCATGTCATATCATAAATTCACCTCATGTGCTCCCCCAGTTTAAAGGGTTAATGCTTTGAAAGGTTACAATGCAGCAAACAAGGTATTGTCCTTCATTATACCTTCTTTGGCTGGTAGGGTAACTTTTTCTTGCGTTTCCGCATGCCGCATAGAGGTCTTATCAAAGCCTGTTACACCCTGGAATAAACTCTGATGTGTTCGTTCCGTTTCAATATCTGCAGATGAAATGACGCGGCAAAAACCATTAGTTACTCTACTTTTGTCTGCAAAAAGTTAAGGAATGTGCAGGTTGTACTACAACTATCTGCATTCTTCACATACAAGAATGCTACAGAGAGAGAAGTGTTGGCTGAAATAAGAAATAATAAAGAAAAAAAAGTACGAGGAAAGTTGTACACTTACTAGAGCCTCTTCTTCCAGCAATCTTTCTATTCAACTTAACATTACAAACAAAACTAATCAAACACTGAATAAAACAATCTACACAACAATATTGCATTCTCAACACAAATAAAACTTATGTGGTCAATCAACGACGTAACTCCAAAACAATAAATGGATAGGTGAAAGATAAATAGAAAATGAAGTACAATAATACTAAAACAAATTCATCAAATACAAAGAAATAAAATAAAAGGATAACCCAGATATACAAAGACACACCTTCCCGGGCAGGTAAAACAATTTTTTCTTGGGTATTGGCATGCTTGAGTTGTGCAGTATTGAAGCCTTCGACGGCCTGCAGATGGGCCTGTGCTTTCTTCTCTGCTTCCACGTCTGAAATATCATGCATGGCCATGCACCAAATTATAAACATGAGATACTAGTAGGGCACAGTAGCACAAAAGAGCATGCATTAAATATGAGGCATTGGAGTTTGGTCCACAAATATGAAACAGATAAAAATGATATGAATGGGAGTGTGAATGATTAAGGAATGTGATATTTATGAAATGTAATAGATTTTGTTTTTTGGCTGTATGGGTGTTGGTGACATGAAAACATTTTACATTTCTCAAAATTTTATAAATATAGTCATTACAACAAGCTCTTATGAATGAAATAGAGAGAAAGTGAAAACTTTTTAATACTGAGCAACACTATAAAACAGAAAATACTAGAATATAAAACTTGTATCAAAACCATTGTTAAAGAGTGGGACATAGTGCTGTAAGAACATTTTCTGCAGTAAATGTAGTAATATATATCAATATCATTGTATTGTTTCTAATAAAAATCAAACTAGTTGGAGTCTTATGAATAAAGAGAAACCATTAATTACTTTTTATATGTATATTTTAGAATCATTCATACATATTTATCTTTGAAATTAGGCAACCAGTTTTTTTTTTTTATTTGCAATCAAATTGTAATAACTCAGCTTAGTGGACCAAGCTCATTGTTGCAATACGCCATGGATAATTATTACATAATAAGTACTGGATGTATGAACAATATCCTGGAACTTTTAAAAATCTTGTATATGTGAGCAAATTCAATCTATTTCTAATACTGATATAAAATCTATTAAAATAATTCACAATCACAGTACTCATTATCATCGATATGTTAATCAAAGGTATGGGCAGTATATCATGGAATGGCAACAGTAGATTGCACTTCTTTATTACCTTGCAGAGATCAGCCATCCTCTGAAGCCAGCTAAGGGATTTGCAAGAACCCACGCCATTCATTATAATTATATATAAACACATCGCTTAACACTTATCAATCACAAGCTCTCCCTTTACACGGTGCTGAAGCAGGACCCAAAGCACCTGTACATTTCTCACACAGATTCGTTAGGCAAGAGAAAGTTATTACCATAGCTATAACTACTAGAGGAAAAAACGCAAGTCCTATTGTTCAAGCATGGAAAGAAAAAAGGTAGATACATACCGGTAAGCAAGACTACATATACATATCCCAAAAGGACTTGAATGTCTAACCAAAACACCTGTTTATACTTACCGCTAGAGACAGCTACATAGCAATACCTCTTCAACTTCGGCACAAAAGGAATTCAAATGGCATATGATGCCCTTGCGAAGAACGGGACCATAACGTTACAAATTCCTCTAGCTCTCCTCCAAACTACAAAATTCTCTCAGAGTAAACAAATCATACATTCATTAATGTCAAGGTCTCCCAGGATAATCTCCGCCCCGTGTCCGTCGACTATTACGTGATCAAACAAAGGAAACTCCATATTCATTTCCATTGAACTTCGATATTCTAAATTTACAGGTAGCAATTACCATGAGCTCCTACCAGATGCCAAGCTTCAGCGAAGCCCGACAATACACGTCAACGAACCGCAAAGGTCAAAGTCAAGGCCACCTCCTTTAAGTCTCCATCGCTCAGCTCGGCTTGGCAGCGTGCCATCTAGTTGGCCGCAAAGTTCAATATCGGCCAATATCCTTAAACACCTCTTCAACATTTGTTTTATCACGACAAAATAAATATTTATACTAAAAAAGTGAGGATAATATCACGTGAAACTAGTAAACCGAAATACTTTCAGCTAATGGAAACTCGAGTAACTACCAGTACTCAAAAAAATCGAGATTTGTCAAAAAATCTAAATAACTAGCTTCTACCTCTGTCCATATAAACAACTAATCTGGCGTACAAAGGCCGACAATAGCCTAAGTAATGATGGGAAGAGAAGTTTCCGAAAGACGAGCGTTTACAAGTGTCCAATCACAAAGTGGCAGAAGGAGTGACTGGAAAGTGGTGCGGACTACGAGTGCGCAAGACCCACGTAGATTGTACACAGCGTCACAGCCATAGGTGGGTTTCATGAATGGATCGAATCAAGAAGGTAATCATATTATTAAAAAGTGTGTGGCAGCGAGTTGTACCTCTTAGGTGAGTGAGGGTAGACGAGTTTCATCCTACCTTGACAACTGGGAAGGACCAACTTCTCAGAGGTGGACGTTCGTTTGAGTCTTTCGCTGCGAAACTCGCTGATGTTCTGTAGATGTTCAATGTGTTGCTTCTCTTGTGCCACGTCTGTTTCGTCATGCAACAGAAGCAATCATGCACACAACATGAACTCTAGAAACTAAAAGTAAGGTCTGTGCTCAAGGATGTAGACCGGGGAAACCTTGAGTGAAACTTAAGCTAGGTGAACACAAAAGACTGACTGCATTCCATCCTTGGCACAAACTTCCAGGTTTTGTATGAGGGCTAGACAAAAACAAAGCAACAGCACTATGCCAATAATGCAAGGCCAAAAATAGTAAGACTAAAAGATAATGCGTCTGTAAATTTTTAAATTTGGAACAACTACTATTAAAATCTATTTCATTCATTTAAAGTAGTTCCTAAACTACACAATTCAAACTAATTTGTTTTGCCTTTAAATAATAACGTTTTTGACAGCATGCCCATTACTATTTACTTCTAATTATACTTAATATCTAATTACACTTAAAACTAAGGGTTACATAATTTCAAATACATTTTGGCCTTACCATGCATATGTATAAAAAAAAAAAAAAAAAAAAAAAAAAAAAAACTCATGCAAATGTCAACATGCAGCATTCAGGTGCACAAAACACACAAGTGCAAAAACCAAACAACATGCCAACCTTTTGAAACATCCATTCCATACACAACGCTACAGTCTCTGCTTCAGCATTCGCATAAAAAGACGGGGACGAGGGGATGAGGGGAGGGGGGTAACAGGGGCTGCCTGACTTCCTCTGCAGTCCGTTTTCCCTGGCTATCTTTGGTAATGTCTAATCGCTGCAGTATGCCGTTACTTCATATACATGCATTTACCATATACAAGTATATATGTATATATAGATGTATATATATATGTATATAGATGTATATATAGATGTATATATATATGTATATAAATGTATATATATATGTATATATATAGATGTATATATATATATATATATGTATATATAGATGTATATATAAATGTATATATTATATATATATAAATGTATATTATATATATATATATACACACACACACACACACACGTACAATATATATATATATATATATATATATATATATATATACATATATATATACACACACACACACACACACACATACATACACATACATATATATACATAAGTATACATATACACAAAGTATATAGATGTATGTATATGTATAGGTGTGTATATATATATATATATAACGCCCGCGCGTGTGTGTGCATAGTCACTGCTACAAGTTATCGTGTTCATGTATATATCCTACATCTACTGTAGATTATATAAAGAGGTAGCGTAAATATGGCTAAAAACTTCTAAAACAAGGAAGTCTTGTATCCTAACAAGAGATAAGCGGTTGGATGATGCAAGAGCAGCTAAACCTCATCTACTAATACAGAACTTTAGGTTGACTACAACGGTTTTGCTAGTAACTTGCCGGCACCTTATGTGTAGCTAAAGCATTCTATTGTCATTAACTATTACCATTATCCAAAGCAAACACAACCGTTATCACTGTGGAGGTGCACCTGCACAAGCTGCCATTCTCTATATTTTTACAAGCGATAATGATAAACTTACTAGGACAACTCGTCGACTGTGCACGACGTGTTGTAAAAATACTTGATACTGTCCAAAAATGTCGCAGGAGCCTAAGGATATCTACTGCGTTGAAACTGCTCGGATGGCCGGAGCCGCCTTGTCACAACGCGGGAATGCAATTCTGCTTTCTCTCCTACCAACCACAAGACAACAAGGAGAGGATGCCATTCCGCAAGGTATTTACGCGTAAAAAAAAAACAAAGGAAGGAAAACGCTTCACTCAAAAACTCAAAAGTCCTCTCAGTCAGATTCCAAAACAAATCAAGCATTCACCTTGGCTTGCGGCCAGCCGTGACATGGGCTTTTTACATTCACTGTGGCTGGGTCCTGCTAGTCCTACAATGGCATTTTGATTCCGTTCTGCCTAAACATTTACTCTGAAAACAAAGACGGGGATGATTATTATGAGGGGAGGGGAACCTGGCTCGAGACAGCCAAGTTAGCGATTTCCGCCTGATCAGCTACGCTCTCCTTCCGCCGGACGAAGCACACAACACACAACAGGCCGGCGCCTCTAGTTCACTCATGTCCTCGTGCCCGTCAAACCTTCCTCACACATCTTGCCTCTTTCTATCAAGCAATTTTCCTTACACACTTTCCTGGTCCTCTATTCCCCGCCGTCCTCCTTCCCTCCCTCTCTATAAGTGAACAAGTCCCTAAACTCACCCTCCTTGTTTGGCAGGTGAATCTTTTCCTCCGTCTCGGTCTTCTTAAGGTTTACGGAGGAGAATCCCTCGAGCTGTCCCTTGAGGGTGGGGTCAACCTTGGGCAAGTCCTTGAGGGGAGTTTCGGCGCTCATGATGGTGGTAGTGGGTGCTGGTGATTCTGGTTCGAAGGCTAACTGCGGGGAGACAAGAAAAAATAAAAAAAAAGTTAGCGGTACCGGAATAGTGACAAAATACGAGGGGAGGAAGCAGTGAAGAGGGTGTGTGAAGAAGGGAAAAGTGAGAGGGTGTGTGAAGAAAGGAAAAGGGAGAGGGGGAGAGGAAGTGGATGACAGATGAGTGAAGGAAAGGAAGCGGGTAGGGAGTGACTGGGAAAGCGGGGGTTTTAAAAATTCTATTCATAAAACACAATGCATCTGCAGAGGAAATCACAATAAATATACCAAAAAATAACTGCTCTACCAGCCATCACTGACTATATTTAATCTACAACGGTAAAAGGACTGTTTACGACTGCCGACTTAATCGTTAAAGTAAAGAAAAAAACTAATTTGCCAGTC
>NC_061836.1:13064965-13069965 GCF_019202785.1 Penaeus chinensis
GATGGACTTGTAGACTAATGGAGTAACTAAAACAACCATTGTCGCGGTGGTATAACGATAGGACTCCAACAATCTGGATCTTTAAAATAAAAATGCCTTTGAGCAATAAGGAATGGAAGATTATATTTGTTACCTACTTCTACACATTTTTCTCCGATATCCCTTGGGTCATCATAACCTATGGAGCTACTTTTGAAACTATTATACGTACTTGTATGACTTATCTATTTTAAAGACCGGAGGAAATGCTTTAAATACATAAATACATACATACATGAAGTAATACGGTGAATCAGACAAGTTCAACGTACAACACGATTTACGATAAGCATTTTCCCACAGCATCCTCCCTAGCTTTGCGCGGTTCTGCAACCTGCACGCGGTAGCAACACTCGCCTTTACTCAAAGTGTGTACGTCTGAGGATACGTCGCTACGAACATACTACCCACTATCTTATTTTTGAAGAGATGTTCAATTTCATTACCCTTTGATCAAACTACCAAAGATATTGATGAGCGTTACGCGCCAAGCTTTTTAAATTTACTATAGGCCGTGGTGTCTGCTAGCTGTCCAGCCAGACAAGCAGTCCGAGCTCAGACATTCACTCCTGAACTGCTTATGGAACCCATACGAGTGAGCTGTAGTTTTTTCTGCACAAGTTGCCCCCTGACGTTGTATAGGTATGGATTTTCTTACCGTTTCCGCTTCCACCTTGGCCAGTCACTTCACTACTTCGCGGTTACTAACGTCACAACCTGCATTGACACCTTCCGGGTCTAAGCGTACTACGACCAAGCCCTACTACCTATTGGATTCTATAGCACTGTTAGGATACCTGGAAGTCCACAAGTCCACGAAAAACACAGCGGATGGGCAAAGGAAATTAGGAATGTAAAACCTACACCACCCGACTTAAAAACGCAGGCCGCAAACACGTCGCCGCGTGGAGCGCCAGCAGGCCGACGAGTCGACCAAGCGCTGTCTGGACTGACATCTGTGGTCATGGAAAGCAACCATTTTTGCCCAAGAGCGTGGTGTCTGACAACTGCTTAGCTATTAACGCTCATTATTACTACGTAAATTACATTATGACATTAGTACTTCCATCAAATGAGCAAAGCCGCATACAAGCGGACCCCTCCCCCCAGCCACACCCTCTCGTCAACGTACGGCCGCCACGCCGGCTTCGCTCGCTCGCTCGCGCGCGCCAAGCCCCGGTGGCGGTATCCTTCATCTACCACTAGTCTTTATGCTCAAACTACATACAAACCATAACCTGAAAAGAGGCCACTGTTTCCTATAATTTCATGATACCAAGAAGGAAGAGACATCAGCAATGGCTGATAGGTTGCAAAACCGCACACTCGCAGACTGCCGTTGGGACAAATCTCCTTACGTTTGAAAATTTCGAATACATATCATTAGATTTACAAATGACAAGTTTAATACGATTTAACACTGCACTAATTTCACTGAGGGAAAGACCACGTCCTACCTCGTTGAAGTCCAATGCTCAACTGGCGAGCCGCGTAGCCGCATAGAAACTCCCTAACTGATGACTCAACGATCCGGGTGTTGCCAGACTCGCCACCTCACAATATT
Organism: Penaeus chinensis; assembly: GCF_019202785.1. Classification (NCBI taxonomy): domain Eukaryota; kingdom Metazoa; phylum Arthropoda; class Malacostraca; order Decapoda; family Penaeidae; genus Penaeus; species Penaeus chinensis. The sequence goes on from NC_061836.1 coordinate 13,066,569, forward strand.
TTCCACCAATTCAAACCTAGCGACCAGAATGAGTCATAGGCGACACCATGATAATTACACCATAGTCAGAGTGCCTGAGCAAAGGTGAGCTCGACAGAAAGTTGAACAGTTACTCAAACCGGGCTGCTACAAGAATAACCGGTCTGCGACATCTACTCATGACTATCATTATCGTATAATGATAGTTGGGAAAACCAGCGGCATTATTTTCCATTTCAGAGCTGTATCAAAACCGATTTCCATCATCCTAATCAACGTAAGAGTGAAAGTTGATCATCATGTTAAGCTTTCTAAGGATAAGAAAAAAAAATGCAAGACGTGTCACGCATCAATAGCTCCACCCTCGCAATGCTCCTCCCTCTTTCCTCTCTCGGCAAGGCGCTCTCGTTTCTCTGCTCTCTACTCTTACCTTTTCCTAGGGGTTGTCGCCTTGAAACGTCACCCGCTCGCTGTACAGGACATTCATTGAGCAGTTTACTTATTTGTATTTTTTTTTTTTTTTTGTAAGTTTCATCGTGATTTTTAAGTATGTTAAAAGTTATTATATTTACTAGATAACAGGAACAATGATAATGACGAATGTATTGGGTTTAATAAATATTAATAAGCGGCAATTGGAAAAAAATATGTATTCCGAAATATATATAAATAACAATAACATTGTTGACACAATTACTGTGTATTTTGATAATATATGTGGTAATTATATAAAAGATAAAAAATATTACAAAACACTAATTAATATAAGGATAAACAATTCATGACCCCGTCAGCCTGAAAAAAAAACCCATGAACATCTAATATTCTCTCTCTCTCTCTCTCTCTCTCTCTCTCTCTCTCTCTCTCTCTCTCCTCTCTTCTCTCTCTCACACACACACACATATATATATTATATATATATATATATATATATATATATATATATATATACACATGCGTTTGTCTTTGTATGCCTGTCTGTTTCTCTCCCCCCCCCCCCCCCCGTCTCTCTCTCTCTCTCTCTCTCTCTCTCTCTCTCTCTCTCTCTCTCTCTCTCTCTCTCTCTCTCTCTCTCTCTCTCTCTCTCTCTTTCTTTCTCTTTATCTGTATATTATCTATCTATATGTATATTACACATTCACATACATGTCTACCTAGGGACTCAGGTCAAATGTATTGTATGCCCAAGTACTCAAGTGCGGCAATATATATAAACCTTTCTAAAACATGGTCTCTGGAAATATAATACTTAGCTAGATCTCTTGTACTCATTTTCTTTTCCCCCGCGTCAGTTTTCATTAAGAAACACTTCTCGTGTATGTATATATAATTTGCCGTCCCACCGATGCAACTGTCTTACGTGCAGATATTATGTAAATGAGGTTTCTGGTGTCCTAGTGCTGACAGATGTTCACCAGGTCGGCTGGCGGGCTGACACGAGGATCACCCTCCCCCTCCCTCCTCTCCCTCCCGTTTCTGCTCAGCCGAAAGAGAAAAAGAGGTGATGCAAGTAGAGCATAGCTCCTTACGTCACTTCCGCCACCCTACGCAAATGGGAGACAAAGGCACGCGCACAGATGGGGGTATGCATCGCGGGACATTTTTGGAGAACTGGTTCATTTTTTCAGTGTACCGACGTACTAGAATCTTGAGAACAAGCGTGTTTACGTATGGAAATAAGGTGGGATTTCACAATAGCCATAAGGGTGTTAGAGAAACATTTCGGGGGGTGGGGGATAGGGAGGCAGATGCGGGTACATTGCCCTCTTGGTTATATCCTGGTGAAGGTGAGACTTGACCGACTCAAGAATCGCTTTCGATTGGGGCACGGGGAAATGTAGTCATCCTCGCACGTAATGTCGCCAAGACTTTGTTTATTTCTTAACGAATGGTTAAAAAAAAACTATTCAACACAGAGGGATTCGATTATCACATGTAGCTTCAATGACATAAGAAAATAAACGCTGCACATTAGATATAAACAATGTCAGTAAAATTTTGCTCTTCAAGGGTAAGATTTTTTCACATTGCGTTGAAAAAGAAAGAAAGAAAGAAAGAAAGAGGGGCATAGAGGTGTTGGCTTGGACACAGGATCCTGTTGGCATACCGAGAGACTTGTCAGACAAAAGCCCATAAAGCAAAATAGACTTATTCTTGGAATATGTAAGTTTAAAAAATAATTTTCGGCGTCAGTCATCTTGGCGTGTTCGCTTGCATTTGTACGATGACATCACGATATTTTTGGTGATAAGTGGTGGCTTCCTTTGCGACAGAAACGTGTGTTTTGTGGTAAACTTATTGTGCCACTCCGCTTCGCTATTTCACAGCCTGGAGAGAAAGCCAATATAATGGCTAAGAAAGCGAAAAAGTTCGATGAATAAAAAAGATGCACCGCGAAGAATTCTGGTCCGTCAGTCAGCTGACTTAAACTATCTCGAAAGTTTTTATATGCAGTAAGAAATGAAAGGTTAAAGAATTTTGCAATTGCTGCAGCAGGGAGAAATATATAGAACACTTCTATTTTGCCACCTGGCGAGTTTGCCACAAATTTCGTATAAGTTTTGTCACTTCAAATGGCTAAGGAACGCATCTGTGTATTTATCTATATGCAGGCACGCACGAACATCTACATACGGCAGAGAATGCAAAATGGCTTCACAAAGTGTTATCCGAAAAAATACCATGCCTCTTACTCGACGAAAAAATATATACCCGACCTACACTAAACAAAGAACCCAAATCAACAGATGAGGAACCAAGAGGGTGAATGGCTGTTGCAACAAACAAACGAACATGTCTGAAGGTAAACAGCATCGAGGGAAGCTTAACAAGCCATATTTGACCAGCGGCCACCAACACAGCGACGCGCTACATTTCTCCGCCTTGCGTGAACGAACCAGGGTATGCAGCTTAAGCGGTGAACTAAAACAGGGCTTAAAAGGGCAAAGTCCCTCGGTTAGCTCTTTCCATGTGTGTCTCAAAAATCGCATCGTCGCTTGAATATCCAGGTATTGTTTCGTGTTATTTATTATTAAAAGGGAGGGTTTATTGCCTTCACTCTCTAGCATGTTCTTTATGAAAACGTAATGCCGTAACTGCGTAAACATAAAACGTAAAGAAAGAAGATTAATGTATTACAAGGTCTAAAACCTATGTACAGAAGACTCACGTGAAACGTCGACCTTAAATAGCTCACTTTGTGGAGTTGTAGGGTTTGCGAGAAAGTGCCAAATCTTATATTTTCTATATATTTATCTGCAATTCAGACTAAATATATATTTCCTGCTTTTGCCAGGACAGGAATTCACAGCCGTGAAACGTTGATGCACTAAATTTTACATTCTATTAACAAATGGTTTATGTACGTATCTTTCAACTTATGCAAAAATTGGTATACATTTCATAGCTACTGACGGAC
>NC_061836.1:13094965-13097465 GCF_019202785.1 Penaeus chinensis
GGAAAAGGAGAATGAGTGAGAATTAATACATAAATCTATTAATGTAATAGGAGTGATCGATAGATAAACAGACAAATAATAAGGGAAGAGGAGAAGGGAGGGAAGAGATGAGAGGGGAGAAGAAATGAGAAAAGAAGGAAAGCAGGTAAATCGAAAAAGATACGATAGACAGAGATACAGACAGAAAGATAGCCACGTCGCGTCTCTTAATCAGTGCACAAAAATAGATGAAAAAAATCACCGGAAGTGGTCGTTATCTGAACCTCTATCGGTCATCGAAGGCTTACCAATCTCAAGTGAATATTCTCCAAACCGTATCTCGAACGATAAGATTCTCTCTTCTAGATACTGTGCCATGGGTGACGTCACAATCTTTTTTTTTTTTTTTATTTTCGTCATCCTTTGTAGTGGTACGATAAGTAACGCACTAAATAACACTTATGTTCTTCTATTTTATCACCTAAACAGCGCCTCTTTAATTCCTTTCGAGTCTGTAAGACCCAAGTGGCCTCCGTACTTCCTCAGATACAGAGGCCGGGTACACTGAGTCCTGGGTTAGTAAGGTTCTTCAGGGTACAGGAGGGTACAGGACCTTCAGACACATATAGGATACACTGGGTTCTTCGCTCTATAGGTACGATGGTTCATAACTCCCAGGGTAGCAGGAGTGTCAGTCGTAAAGGATTCACTGGTTCGGGTACTGTCTCTGGGGTTCTTTCTCTCGGTCGGGAATTCGGCACACTCGGTTATGTGTTTATTTGTTGATTTATTTATTAATTTGTTTCAGAGACTGGTCGTCGTTTTAGATTTCAGTATATTTTTTTATATATCTTTGACGGAGTTCTAAGTTTTGGGGCTTTTTGAACTATACGATTTATTTACGGAAGAGTTCAAGTTTTCTAATTTAAACTCTACAATGTAAAGAATTCTGGAATCAGATGGTCCAAAATAGCCAGCGGAAATCTTATATATAGATCTTTGACTTATAACTGATTCTTTTTATTAGGTTCTATCCCTTTCCCTATAAATGCTTGGTCAATTATCTGATGGCATTATCTTACTAGCTTTTTATCTAATATTGTTATTGAGAGAATACTGATTTCAGGTATGCATTTTTAAAGATCATTGTAATGTTGATAAGTTTTATTTTTTGCTAAAGTCGACTTACATCTTTGGTTTGTTTTATAATATATAACAAGTATAATAGTAAACCAGGACATGCATTCCATGAACTTAATCGCATTACCTGGGTAATGAACAACTATTAAGCAAACGATAATCTTATGTTTTGTAATTCGACTTTCCATTTTTTGTGTATTTGTGTTACGTAACTCCTATTCTTTCAGACGGTATTGTTTTCTTTTTCATCTTACATGGACGTGAATTTTCCCAGTCAGTGTGAACATGTCCACGTTTTTGTCTCTTAAGTCAAACGCATATTAATCCCCAATTTGTCAAATGTATATCTAATGTATAGATTTTGTCTTTGAGAGACATGGAGAATTTCCGGCAAGACAAAATCGAGAGACACAGATAGATGGATAGATAGATAGGTTGATTTAGAGAAAGAGAGAGAGAAAGAGAGCGAGAAAGAGAGCGAGATAGAGAGAGAGAGAGAGAGAGAGAGAGAGAGAGAGAGAGAGAGAGAGAGAGAGAGAGAGAGAGAGAGAGAGAGAGAGAGAGAGAGAAGATAGAGAGAGAGAGAGAGAGAGAAGAGAGAGAGAGAGAGAGAGAGAGAGAGAGAGAGAGAGAGAGAGAGAGAGAGAGAGAGAGAGAGAGAGAGAGAGAGAATAGGATAGTTATTAAGCAAGAAAGCTAATTATAACTGTTCATGCATTTGGCAGAGACGAGGCCACCATTGATTACTCATAGTGCTAACCATCGAGACAAATATATTACACACGCTCTACATTTTAATTGCGTTTAATTAAATTTTCATAGAGATGCGGAAGTAATTCGTTACGTGTTATGGTATATGTTCTGGTCCTTATTGCCATCCGATTTAAGAGTTATTATCGTACCTATTCGTATTGCCGGAATAAACCTGAGAAGTCAATCGAGGATCTCGATCAAATGGACGTAAAGCTGAAAATTCTATGGCGCTAAAGCAGGTCATTACTGTGTGTGTGTGTGTGTGTGTGTAAAGAGAGAGAGAGAGAGAGAGAGAGAGAGAGAGAGAGAGAGAGAGAGAGAGAGAGAGAGAGAGAGAGAGAGAGAGAGAGAGAGAGAGAGAGAGAGAGAGAGAGAGAGAGAGAGAGAGAGAGAGAGAGAGAGAGAGAGAGAGAGAGAGAGAGAGAGAGAGAGAGAGAGAGAGAGAGAGAGAGAGAGAGAGAGAGAGAGAGAGAGAGGAGAAAAAACAGAGAGAGAGAAGAAGGGAGAGAGAGGAGAGAGAGAGAGAGAGAGAGAGAGAGAGAGAGAGAGAGAGAGAGAGAGAGAGAGAGAGAGAGAGAGAGAGAGAGAGAGAGAGAGAGAGAGAGAGAGAGAGAGAGAGAGAGAGAGA
>NC_061836.1:13099965-13104965 GCF_019202785.1 Penaeus chinensis
GCCTTTGCAATTTGGGCGACTCCTGCACAATATTCATGTGAATTACGCTGGTACATTTCTAACCCAGGTGCTGGCGAAGTTGCAACACAGTGCTGGTGGAGACGAGGCGGAAGGGTGAGGGAGGGGTAATGGGGTAAAGGGAAGAGGGGGAGAGGGGGAAGAGGGAGGAGGAGATGAGGTGGGAGATGAAGAGGGAGATGAAGTGGGGTAAAGGGAGGAGGGAGAGAGGTAGTGAGGGAAGGAGGGAGGAGGAGATGAGGTGGAAGGGGAAGGGAAAGGATTATGGGTAAGGGTAAGAAAGGAAGAGGTGGTGGGCAAATGAGGGAGGAGGAAATTAGGTGGAAGGGAAAGGGATGGAAAATGGGGTATAGGGAGGAGGGGGAGATGGGGTGGAGGAAGGAGGGAGGGAGATGAGGTGCAAGGGGAAGGGAGGAGATGGAGATATGGTGGGATAATGTAGTAAGGGCAGGAGAGGGAGATGTAGTGGTGGAAGGAGAAGGTAGATGAGATGCAAAGGGAAGGGAGAGAAAATTGGGTAAAGGGAGGAAGAGAAAGGGTTGGATGAAGGCAATAGGGGGAAATGAGGTGGAAGGAAGGGAAAATGGGGAAATATAGAAGGGAGAGATGGGATGGAATAAGATGGGAGGGGAAGATAAGGTGGAAGGGGGAGGGAGAGGAAGTGAGGTAGAAGGGTGATAGTGGAGTGGAGGAAGGATGGAGGGTGGAGATGAGGTGAAAAGGAAAAGGACAGGAAAAGATATAAAGAAAAGAAGGAGGGAGAGATAGAGTGGAGGAAGAAGGTTAAGGGATCATGGAATGATATATGAAATGGCGTGAAAGAAAAATGAGGGCGAGACTGGACAGAGAAAGGAAAGCGGAAAGGAGAGATGAGTTAGAGGAAGGAAGAAAGGAGACTTGGATATGGAGAGAAGGAAGGGGAAACTGAGGTAAGACGAAGAGGGAGTGGGAGAGGGGCCAACATACACGGGGATAATAGTAGTGATTAGATGGTGAAAACAGTGGGGGTCGAGTGGGTATTCCCGGTTTATGTGGAGATGATGGACGGATATAGGGAAGGGTGGAGGGGCAGGCGGACGACTGGCATAGAGAAAGGTTGCTGGGAAATGAGATAGTTAATAAGGAAGAAGTTATGAAGGGATTTAATAAGGGTAGGATGATGGGACGATAAGCGGGTGAAGATTAATGATATGCGCTTGGAAGAGTGGACGAGGCCGTGAGGAAACTAGAGTAAAAATAGGGGAATGGCCGTGAGGAAAGATGAGATAGATTTAGTATAACGAGAGAGAAAGAGAGAGAGAGAGAGAGAGAGAAAGAGAGAGAGAGAGAGAGAGAGAGAGAGAGAGAGAGAGAGAGAGAGAGAGAGAGAGAGAGAGAGAGAGAGAGAGAGAGAGAGAGAGAGAGAGAGAGGGGGGGGGAGAGAGAGAGAGAGAGAGAGAGAGAGAGAGAGAGAGAGAGAGAGAGAGAGAGAGAGTGAGAGAGAGAGAGAGAGAGAGAGAGAGAGAGAGAGAGAGAGAGAGAGAGAGAGAGAGAGAGAGAGAGAGAGAGAGAGAGATAGACAGATAGATAGATAGATAGATAGATAGAGAGAGAGAGAGAGAGAGAGAGAGAGAGAGAGAGAGAGAGAGAGAGAGAGAGAGAGAGAGAGAGAGAGAGAGAGAGAGAGAGAGAGAGAGAGAGAGAGAGAGAGAGAGAGAGAGAGAGAGAGAGAGAGAGAGAGAGAGAGAGAGAGAGAGAGATCAGGAGGAGATAGATTACAAAGCGAAGACTTATGGTCGTATAAAAGACTGGGAGATGAAAATCCACGTCCGACGATAAGGGCGAATATATACCGTCTTAACACGGGATAAAAGCCTTTGGAATCGCTTCTCAGAAATGCTCCCCCGTTCTTGCCATTTCATTTTTATCCGATTTCAGAGAAACGGCGAAAATCACTTTCTTCCTTAAGACAAGTGATGCTAGAAGATCACGCGAGAGAATCGGAAATGTATCCTTTCTCTGTGAGGCCAAGCGAATGCAAATGGCGGCGTGCAAGAGCAATGGTACGAGCGCGTGAAGACCCTGTTTCAGAATCAACCAGAATCCGTTCAGCTAAAATCAAGGAGATACGATCGAGGAAATATACAAGATCAAGGATACGGAAAATCTTTGGGTTCTGAGGTGTGAACTCCGGCAGGTGAAGGTGCTGATAACGAAGTTGACATGTTCATGTAAACAGCTGAGCGAGGTGGGTTTCTTCGGTGTCTCCGTTAATCAAGCTCGGGTTACTAATATCTCTGCTGAAAAAGGTATAAATAATTTCAGTATCTTATGAAAACAGGAAAAAACACCTGGCCTCCCGGCGTGGATAAGTGAGGCAAGTGACAGCAATGCATAATATATCGACTGAAATGGAGATCGTCGTCCCCGGGGAAGCAGCCTGATCTCGCTCGCGTCTCTCTGTGCGTGTGCGTCATGTGCGGGAACGCGGGTATACACACTTCAGTGTACACACTCGCCTACGCTTACATACTTTTATAAACAGAGAAACGGAAAGTAAAACACACACACACACACACACACACACACACACACACACACACACACACACACACACACACACACACACACTCACACACACACACACACACACACGCACGCACGCGCGCACGCACGCATTCACACACCCACATACACACACACGCACACACACCCATGCACACACAATTGATGTAAATACTCACAGCCATCTAGTAAAACAAACAATGCGATGACCTCAGAAGAAAACAATTAGGATGACAAAGCTATCACAAGAGGAGAGAGCCACAACACACACACATATACAGACGCGCGCGCGCGCTTTTTAAGTGGGCGTCTTGACAGTCGTGAAAGATACCAGGCGCTTCCATTAAGGTAATACTGGGGCTAGGGGGTAACTTTATCTCCAACAACAATGATAATTGTGATCATAACCAAAAGATGTTTTCCTTGAGCCGGAAGAGGATTATTTCCACATAACGTCACTAGGCCATTACCATTATGTTAAAATTTTCCACAAATATCAAGCTGCAATACTTACAGATGTTGAACTTGAGCAATTCTCGGCCATTGCGCATTACAGTATTATCCCATTCTTTGTAAGTATGATTGTTACTATTATCATCAATATCACGAATTATGATGAAAAAAATTGTGCGGTTTCGATAACGACTAGGACCCATCTGAATAGACTTTGGTAGTGAAGCAGATCTCCGTAGGACTCTCACATCCAGCCCATTGAAAACTGCTCTGCGAAAAAAATTGATATCCCCTTTTCAACATATTTGTAGGTCTATGAAAACTGGATTTTGAGGAGGGATTTTAAGTCGTTGGGGGAGATCTGCGCTCTGTAAGGGATTTCTAATTGTTGCTCTCATTATAATCATATTTCTTGTTATTTCATTATAGTCATTGTTCTTATCATTATTATTATTATTATTATTATAATTATTATTATTATTATTATTATTATTATCATTATTATTATTATTATTATTATTATTATCATTATTATTACTATTAGTACTACTATTGCTATACTTATCGCTTCATTATTATAAACATAATGATTATCTTTACCAGCAATACCATTACCATTATCGATTTATAATGATTCTCGTAGAACTGAAAACAGAAAGGGAAGCATTTCCATAGTGAACAGAGGCGTCGTTGGGAATGAAGGGGGGTTGTTGCCACACTGCCAGGGTGAGGGCGTAGATATGTAAAGGGCGGGCAGGTGGGAGGAAGAACTTGGCACCATCTGGCGGAAGAGCCATACGGTGCAGAAAAGAAAAAACAAGAAAAAAAATGTGCAGGATATTTAGACAAGTTATCTGCCCTTCAGAAGACTGTGATGTGCATGGTTCGACGTTTGTTCTCCCGTGGCTTGCTCCGGGGGAATGGAAAAGGAGGCATGACTACCGACGAAAAACGAAGGAGCATTAAAACAAAAAAACAAGAATGAAGTAGATGCCTGGCAAACATCCAGAAAGCGCCATGCACATACTTCCTCCCGCACTCTCTTTGCGATAAAACGCGAGCATTTCCGCAAACCAAATCCCACCGCTGAACAAGACGTTACACCGCCGTCCTTCGTAGCCATGATTGAGAGACGGGCCAAAACTCCCAGCGGGAAGGGATGAACACGCTCCGTCGCTGAAAGGGAACTCGCTTCTGGAGTACGCCGCAGCACGGGTCTTTATGTAATGCTGTTTTAGATTTCGGTTTACCTACGTTTTTCCCAGGTTTAATATTATGATTGATTTAGACAAAGAGAGAGAGGCAGAGGTGGTTTGAGACTCAGACGGGCGGGAAAAGAAAGTAATATGGCGAGGAAAGGAAAAAAAATGCGGAGGCAGATTATGAAAATAAGGGCGTTTCTAGAAAAGAAAATAAGGGGCGTGTGTTAGAGAAGTATACAAATATCTTAAAAGACTCGTTGGATAGATATAAAAACAAATGAGAAGATGCATATTGGCTAGTTCTTACATTAGCAATAAATTGTTAAAATAGATTGTATTACGTGATATGCGGAACAGATAGATAGACAGCGAAATATAAATAGACAGACAGGTGTATGCATGTACTTGTGAATTATGCATGCACGTACGGTGTTTATGTATGGACATAAATGAACACAAATGGACATAAATGTTTGTGTGTGTGCAATTATGTGTGAAAGAGAGATAGAGAAATATATTGACAGAAAGATAGATAGAAGTTGATAGATAAGTAGGTTGATAGATAGATAGATAGATAGATAGATGGATAAACAGAGAGAGAGAGAGAGAGAGAGAGAGAGAGAGAGAGAGAGAGAGAGAGAGAGAGAGAGAGAGAGAGAGAGAGAGAGAGAGAGAGAGAGAGAGAGAGAGAGAGAGAGAGAGAGAGAGAGAGAGAGAGAGAGAGAGAGAGAGAGAGAGAGAGAGAGAGAGCGAGAGAGAGAGAGAGAAAGAGAATGAAAGAGA
>NC_061836.1:13124965-13129965 GCF_019202785.1 Penaeus chinensis
GTGGTGGTGGTGGTTGTGGTGGTGGTGGTGATGGTGTGGTGGTGGTGGTGGTGATGGTGATGACGGTGGTTGTGGTGATGGTGGTGGTGATGGTGTGGTGGTGGTGGTGGTGGTGGTGGTGATGGTGGTGGTGGTGGTGGTGGGTGATGGTGTGGTGGTGGTGGTGTGGTGGTGGTGGTGATGGTGATGGTGTGGTGGTGGTGGTGGTGGTGATGGTGTGGTGGTGGTGGTGGTGGTGATGGTGTGGTGGTGGTGATGGTGTGGTGGTGGTGGTGATGGTGTGGTGGTGGTGGTGATGGTGTGGTGTGGTGGTGGTGGTGGTGGTGTGGTGGTGGTGGTGGTGGTGATGGTGGTGGTGGTGGTGATGGTGATGACGGTGGTGGTGGTGGTGGTGGTGATGATGTGGTGGTGGTGGTGATGGTGTGGTGGTGGTGATGGTGATGACGGTGGTGGTGGTGTGTTGGTGGTGGTGGGTGGTGGTGTGGTGGTGGTGGAGGGTGGTATGGTGATGACGGTGGTGTGTGGTGATGGCTGGTGGTGCTGGTATGTTGATGGTGGTGGTGTGGTGATGACGGTCGGTTGACGGTTTATGGTGGTGGTGATGTTGTGAGGGTGGTGGTTGTGGAGGTGGTGGTGATGGGTAGTGGTGGTGGTGGTGGTGGTGATGGTGTGGTGGTGGTGGTGATGGTGGTGGTGGTGATGGTGATGTTGTGGGTGGTGGTTGGTGATGGTGTGTGGTGATGGTGGTGGGTGATGGTGTGGTGGGTGGTGATGAGGTGTGGTGGTGGATGGTGATGATGCTCGGTGGTGGTGGTGTGTGGTGGATGATGGGGTGGTGGTGGATGATGGTGTGGTGGTGGATGGTGAACGGTGGTGGTGGTGGTGATGGTGGTGGTGGTGGTGGCTGGGTTGATGCGGTGGTTGTGTTGTTGGTGGTGGTGATGCTGTGGTGGTGGTGATGGTGGTGGTGGGTGGTGGTGGTGATGGTATGGGTGGTGGTGGTGTTGATGGTTTGTGGTCGTGGTGGTGTGTTGTGGTGGTGTGGTGTGGTGTGTGGTGGTGGTGGTGGTAATGGTGTGGTGGTGGTGGTGATGGTGATGACGGTGGTTGTGGTGGTGGTGATGATGGTGTGGTGCTGGTGGTGTTGGTGTGGTGGTGGTGGTGGTGATGGTGTGGTGGTGGTGGTGGATGTGATGGTGTGGTGGTGGTGTGGTGGTGGTGATGGTGTGGTTGTGGTGGTGGTGGTGATGGTGTGGTGGTGGTGGTGATGGTGTGGTGGTGGTGGTGATGGTGTGGTGGTGGTGGTGATGGTGTGGTGGTAGTGGTGGTGATGGTGTGGTGGTGGTGGTGGTGGTGATGGTGGGGTGGTGGTGGTGGTGGTGATGGTGTGGTGGTGGTGGTGATGGTGTGTGGTGGTGGTGGTGGTGATGTGATGACGGTGGTGGTGGTGGAGGTGGTGTGGTGGTGGTGGTGGTGGTGGTGGTAGTGATGGTGGTGGTGGTGGTGGTGATGACGGTGGTGGTGGGGGTGGTGGTGTTGTAGTAAAATTTATAAATCATTAAGATCATTATCATTATTATATTATTGTTATCATTATTATCATTATTAATGTTGTTATATTATTATTATTGTTATCATTATTAGTATTATCGTTATTACTATTATTATTAGTATCATCATTATTATCATTACTATTGTTGTTAAATTATTATTATTATTATTATCAATATTATTAGTATTATCGTTATTGCTGGTGGTGGTGGCTGGTGATGGTGGTGGTGATGGTGATGATGATGATGATGATGATGATGATGATGATGATGATGATGATGATGATGATGATGATGATGATGATGATGACGACGGTGGTGGTGATGATGATGTAGTAAAATTAATAAATCATTAAGATCATTATCATTATCATATTATTATTATTTTCACTATGACTATCATTATCATCATTTATTAGTATTGCCATACTGTTATCATTACCATTATTATTATTATTATCATTATTATTATTATTATTATTATTATTATTATTATTATTATTATTATTATTATCATTATCATCATCATCATCATCATCATCATCATCATCATCATCATCACCATCACCATCACCATCACCACCACTATCACCACCACCACCAGCAATAACGATAATACTAATAATATTGATAATAATAATAATAATAATTTAACAACAATAGTAATGCTAACAATGATGATAATAATAATGCTAGTAATAACGATAATACTAATAATGATAACAATAATAATAATATAACAACAATAATAATGATCATTATCATTACTATTATCATAATTTATTTTTATTTTTATTATCATTATTATTATATCATCATCACTACGAGTATTATCATAATCATCATTATATTATAATCATTGATATTATTTCTATTACCATTATCGTTATTATTATAGTTGTTATTGCTTTTCATTGCCATTATTATTATCATTAGATCATTGTTATCATATCATTATCATTATTATTATCATTACCATTATTATTGTTATTATCATTATTATCATTATCATTATCGTTGTTATTAATATTATTGTTATTATATTATTATTATCATTATTAACGTTATCATCATTATTATCATTATTTTAACCGTTTTACAATCATCATCATCCTTATGATCATTATCATTACTATTATCATAATTTCCATTGTTACCATATCATAACCTCTGCATCATCATCATCATTATTATCATATAATTGATTAATACTATCATTATTATTACCACCACCATCATCATCAATATAATAACATCAATAAAAAATAAAACAATCATGCTGTTTATCATTGAAAATAAAATAAATACATTTACCTCTTTCCTTGTGACATCTTCCTCTGATCTATTATATCTTCTTCACATACACAGTCCTCAGAATTCTAGCGTCAGCAGCATCACCACAGATAAGCAAGTCCACCATCGAAGTTACCATTAGATGAGTCACCGAGTTCAGTGCAGTTCAGAGATGTGGTGATTAAATTGTTGTTGTTGTTTTTTGTTTTGTTTTTGGCGGCCTCGTGTCTTACTTGAGGACAGCCAGGCGGAGAGGGAGATAAAGATAGGGAGATAGTTTGGTTGAAGAGATGGCTGGGACGGTGTGAGGGAGGGAGGATTCGAAGGGGGGTTCGAGGGAGGGAGGGAGAGAGGGAGGGAGAGAGAGAGATAGAGAGAGAGAAAGAGAGAAAGAGAGAGAGAGGGAGAGGAAGAATGAGAGAGAGAGAGAGAGAGAGAGAGAGAGAGAGAGAGAGAGAGAGAGAGAGAGAGAGAGATAGAGGAGGGGTTATAGCTTCATACGTTAGATGCCTTTATGGCAGGAGCAGCAGCATTTCCCAGAACCTTCCAACGGGTCCAAACCTAAGCGCAGAAATTCATTGTTTCCAGTGCCATGCTGTCCCCCTCGGCGCCCTTGGCCAGCGTTCCCAGAGTTCAAGGAAGACAGATCTCCTCTCCGCTGTAATTCCTGCAACATCAATCTCTGCAATGTGCAAAACCAGCCTCCCCCAACCTCTCCCTTTGCGAAACCACAGATCAATGGGGAGCAATGACTCATGCCATCACTTCCTGTCTCGTCTCCGGATGTCCACACGAGGTGGTTCTGTTGCCGAGAGTGACAGCGGCTGGGATTCGATTTGATTATTGGCATTATTATCACATCAAGTCATTTAGAGTCAGACTGATAAAATCAATACCCACGCAAATCGGCTTTTCATAAGTTCGTTAAATGTGACCTAGAGATTGGCAACAATAAACCTAAAAAGGAGAAATTGATAAAAAAAAAAATCAATAAAAGTCAGACACCGGTCAGCTGACGTAATGCCGGACGCATGAATTTTAAACGAGACCTCGAAAAATACTTTATCTCCCAAAGGAGACGCCTTTTTTAAACCCCAGTACAAAATTATACCCGTAAAATCTCAAAATACTTTAGGTAACGATGGCAGTCTGGTTAGTGTGCAGACGGATGGCATGTACGAACGCCAGATGACGCGGACATCTGCAGACGAACGGCCGGATTCACCCACTACTTTGCTTATAATGATACTGTGAGTCACTTGGTACTTATGAAAGAAAATCAGAGTAATCTCCCATACGAGAGACCTTTTTCACACTGGTCCAGGAGCTGAAAGAAAAGAAGATATTAATTTACTAGAGTTTTTTATCCAAAGACGAAAATTATGATAATAATAATGATAATAATAATAATAATAATAATAATAATAATAATAATAATAATAATAATAATAATAATAATAATAATAATAATAATGATAATGATAATAATAATTAGTAATAATAATAATAAACTGTAGTTATTTACTAAGACCAGTCACCGCGAGCATACTTTAATTACGATGAAATATATTTTCGTGCTTCGGCTGATGCTAGTGCTGTTATGATTTACATGCGTGGGTGCATGTGTGCATCTGCTGCTGCGGGGGGTACGCCCGCGCAGTGAATATTTCATCACAAGTGGGAAGAGAAGGGGGCAGGGCAAGGAGAGCCCTGAGGAAAAGCACGAAGGAGAAGATCAAAAGCAGTCGAGAGAGAGAGAGAGAGAGAGAGAGAGAGAGAGAGAGAGAGAGAGAGAGAGAGAGAGAGAGAGAGAGAGAGAGAGAGAGAGAGAGAGAGAGAGAGAGAAAGAGAGAGAGAGAAAAAAAAATAATAATGAGTAATTGATAATGATGGTAATAACAACAATGATAATAATGAAAATAAAAATTGGGAACGGAAGGCAGAAACAAAGAGAAATTCGGGTAAATATTTCGGTTGAACGGACACCAATAATGAGAGAGCAATAGAACCATGGTTGCATGGCACCGGCGCAGTACGGTGGCCAACAGAAATAACAAGGCAATTAATGTTGCTATTGCAATAGACTGTACATGCGAATGCAATGTTTCAGCTTTTCGGACTCCTCTCTATAATAAGAGAAAATTACCAAAGACAAAA
>NC_061836.1:13132465-13134965 GCF_019202785.1 Penaeus chinensis
TAAGAGAGAGAGAGAGAGAGAGAGAGAGAGAGAGAGAGAGAGAGAGAGAGAGAGAGAGAGAGAGAGAGAGAGAGAGAGAGAGAGAGAGAGACAGAGATAGAGAGGCAGTGAGAGAGAGGTAGAGAGAGAGAGAGTGAAAGAGAGATAAAGAGAGAAAGAGATAAAAAGAGAGAGAGAGAGAGAGTTGAGGCCAATGGAAGCTGAGAAATTACAAATACAACACGGATAATACCAAAATAAAAAAAAAAATAAAATAAAAAATAACACATTAGAAACAAAAGAAACAACCCGCTTGCAACATCAAAGGCCGACCAATCAGAGCTCGCGAAAGCAGGGAAGCAAAGGAAGTACAAGGCAGCAAGAGAGGTACTGCAGTAAGCACGTCTGAATTCAGGAGGTATTGATTCTCCGCGGCGGCTGAAGGTCAGAGGCCAAGTTTGGTGGCCTCACACGAAGATAATGACCGTCTCATAAGGAAAAGGGAGAGGAGGAATAGGAGAGAAAGGAAGGGCGTAAAGAAATGGCATGCGAAGAGGAAGTGGAACGTACAAGAAAAATAGTATTTAAAAAATGATAGGTAATAAGGTGGAAAAGGGGAAAGGAATATAGACGCTGGGAGGAAGAGGGTGGCAAAGAGGAACAGATGAGAAAGACAGTAAAGAAATAGAGACAGAGTAGGGGATATAAAGGACAATTTATCATAATAGATTTACGTGAAGGCGGGATACACCAGAGGGGAAAAAAACATGGTAAAGGAGGAGCGAGGAGGGGAAATGTCTGAAACAAAATGATAAAGACAGCAAGAAGGAACGTTGTGTTAGGTTAGAAAAAGGGAAAACTCCGAAATTAATGGAACTTGGAGAGACACGCGAATCTGCGAACTTCAGCAACACATTTCTGCCAGATTACAGTCCCCAGAATTTAGTGCTGAGAATATGACGTCGGTTGACAATAAGCTCAGTGGACTTTAATCCTCCGCTAAACGTGGAATAAGCTCGGGAGAATAAAACAGACGTCAGGTACACTGATTACCGTTTTGATGGATGAATCAGATAAATCAGTATCGATTTCATCTTCACAAACCACAAACACCAATTTTGGAAAAAGAGAGGAAATTCTCCATAAAGAGAGAAGCTGAGCAGCTCAAAGCCGGCAGTGCCACACCTCAGACCCGAGAGCCAGGAGCCATGGGCAGGCCGGGACGAGACACAGCTGACAGCCACGTGGAAAGGGAAGGAGAATGACCAGGAGGGCGCGCAGCCTTCAACCGGCACTTAAGCGGCCTGACTTAAACAGCTTGAGGGATGACAGCCATCGGAGGGCGACATGCGGAAAGGAGCACCATTGTAATTTTCAATTTGCTTCCTCGAGCGATGGATTTCACTGGTGCAGTTGCATGGGAGTGGGAAAGAGAGTGTTCAGGTTGGCAGAGCATTCGTGGAAAAGCGTGCTTCGGAAATAATTGCTTTCATTTTCTCTCTGACTCCCTGCCTGTCTGTTTTCCTCTCTGTTCGTCCGTCCGTCCGTCTGTCTGTCTGTCTGTCTGTCTGTCTGTCTGTCTGTCTGTCTGTCTGTCTCCTTTCAATAAAACGAAATTTTCGATTGCATAGTCTAATATCTTCAGCTTCAATAAATCTTTAAAAAAGGAAATATAACATCAAATAATCGATCAGAGGTTGAATTTAGTAATTTATTTCATAAGCTTTCTAAAACAGTATATTCGAATATACCTCCACTTTCTCAAGGTAGTTAAAAAAAAATTACCATCAGTATCTACCCCTGAATGTACTTTACGAGAAATCGCGAGACTTTGCGATTCAGTGAGCCTCATTGGATCAAAACAACATTCCTTGAAAAAGCTCAACCATCTGCGTTATCAGTTGTTTTCCCATTCCCCTCGCGAGCGGTAGATGCAACTCGCTGTGTTATGGCTGGCGCTGATGAAACACTATTCAGCGGGAGATTGATACAGCGACATCAGCGTCCTGCCACACGCCCGCCAAAACCTCTGGGTTATTCATATGCTAGCTGGGATGCGAGCTCAAGGCGACTATTCATGATAATTGATGTGTACCTTTGCTATTTTTCCGCCTCTCTCTCCTTCTCTCTCTCTCTCTCTCTCTCTCTCTCTCTCTCTCTCTCTCTCTCTCTCTCTCTCTCTCTCTCTCTCTCTCTCTCTCACTCTCTCACTCTCTCTCTCTCTCTCTCTCTCTCTCTCTCTCTCTATCTATCTATCTATCTCTCTCTCTCTGTAGTAAAGCCCCTAAAGCAGTTTGTCAAGCTGCGTGGGCTCTGTCTCTTACCTTGGATTACATTAGAGATGTGGAAAGTGGAAATCTGCTGCTGAATGATTAATAGCTTCTCCTCCAAAGCATCCTGGCCCAAAACTTCTATTGGAGAGGGCATTCCAGCGCCGCAAACCGACGACACAACACGAGAAGTGACAGTTACCGGCTATAAGCTTCAGCCTAGATTGGCGTAGAGCGAGGCAACAGTGGCA
>NC_061836.1:13142465-13159965 GCF_019202785.1 Penaeus chinensis
TATGCATGTGTTCCCCGGAGCCGAATCGAACGGAACTGATCCGAACCTAAAAGAAAACAGCTTAACTGAATCTATCTTAGTCTTATATAAGTTAACCCAACCTACGGTAATGTGACATGCATTACCTTACGTAACAGGAAAAACAGGTACCAGGGAGCAATAGATGGACACCCCCATAGAAGTGCTTTTACTGATGTCACTAAAATCTACTATGATGACGATAGATGCAAAACAAGATAAAAAAATAAAAAAAATGATTATGAAGTTTGTGTGTACATGCAAAGAGGCGGATGTGTTGGAATGACTGATATTGGTAATTTCATATTCAGATTTTTGTAAATTCTTTCTTAACTAAGTATGCCTGTTTTTTTTTTTCACGTGATCGCTGACGTTTTTTCTCAAACATTTCCAAAAACATCGATAACTACACCAAAAAGTCTCTTTTTTTTTAGTCTTATTTTAGTGGTCTACACAGGACGCGCGGTCTACGTAGTCTGTTATTAAAACATTCCCAGTAGTATCCCAACCGCCTGAAAAATATATATTTTCTGTTCTCTATACCTTAGCACAAAGACGGACATACGGGAGAATCACAATTTTATATATATATAAATATATATATATATATATATATATATATATATTGTGTGTGTGTGTGTGTGTGTGTGTACATGGTCACCTTAGTAATCAAGATACTTGAGCCAGATTCTCAGCTGCTTGGGGAGACGAAAATAATTAATCTTTTTGTTGTATGTATATACACATATAATGTATATATATATATATATATATATATATATATATATATATACGTATATGTATATATGTATAATAAATAAATATATGTATTATATATATGCATTTATCTATTTACTTACTTATATATCTATATATATACACATGTGAGATAGTATCTATATGTTTGTATATATGTGTGCGCGCGTTTGTGCGTATGTGCGTTTGTGCATGTATGTCTGTGCGCGTACCGGTGTACGTAAGTATGAAATTAAAACCTATAAAGTAGCCTAAGAGATTTACACCCCCCCCCCCCAACCCGAAAGTAATTCCGGATATGAAAAATGCAGCGGCGTGGAGGGTCTCTGAGGGCGCTTTCGGGATCTGACCCGGGATATAACCGCGAAACCGTAATAGGCTTAAGGTGATCTATGACCCGGGAACACGACCCTCCAGAGTCCTTTGAAACATGGCAGGTCGCTCCGCCCTCCGCGTGGAAAATGTTTTGCAATACCCTACAATATATTTATTTTCGAGTCCAGTATTGATCTCTTTATATAGTCTTCAGACGATACATAAATGTACATAAACATGCATACTATACATACATGTGTATATGTACATGTGTTGTGCATTGTGAGTGCTGTACATACATAATCCTCATATGCATTTCCCAGTTAACTCTCCTTGAACAAATAGATAGATGAAATAAAAACAATAGAGAGAGAGAAAAGGCAAAAAAAAGAGACAAGATAGATTGATGGTATTCTAGGACATGAAGCCGACCAGATCATGAAACGGTATCCGAGGGGGCACGTAGGCACGTACGTGCGCGTGGTGTTCGACGCGTGAGATTTTTGCTTTTTCCTCTCTCCCTCCATCCCCCCTCTTTCCCTCTCTCTCTTTCTCTATCTGTCTGTCCATCTATCAGTCTATCTGTCTATCTATCTATCTATCTGTCTATCTGTCAATCTATCATTCTATCACCATTCTCTTTCTTTCGCTCACACATTCAACCTGATATATGTACATTATTCGCACAATTTTACTTACGTGTCGAAGTCTATGAATAAAAGTATACGTATATAGTTATATTCCCTTAAATACGCGTCCATGTATATGTGGATTTATAAGATCACTTTAGATTTGGTCTTAAGTTAGTCTTAACTTGACAACTATTAAAGCATGAAATGTAGAGCAAAATACGAGCATAACAAAGTAAGCGGTAAATTAGGAGGTGAGAATGGGAGAGGATAAACCGATGATGAGTGGGATAAAAGGGAAGAAAGAGTGGGGAAATTACGAAATGCCAAGGAAGGATGAGGATAATTAATGGAAGTTTCAAAAGATGAAAAAGGTTATTGCACTTTCCCTCTCACGGAAACTCCACCTTGCCTTTTTCGACTGACTTTACTACACCTCAATAAAACCATTAGGTGATGTTAGCTTGCGTATCCTGGCAAACTGTTTATAACAGCGAGAGTATTTCATTCAAGTCTTTATTCATAAGAAATCCCCCGGGCATACTCTATTCCCGACTTACGATACGTTGTGAAATAGAACACTATGGAGGGAAATAAGGAAGTGCGTTGATTCAGTTTGCTGGAGTGATGAAATTCGTCTTCTCTGATCTTCCATATCTCATCTACCTTATTACTTGTCCTTTCCTCTTCTTATCTTCATAATTCCTTTATTTCGTGACTAGTTCCCTTTCTTTTCTGATCTTCCATATTTCATTTTACCTCACGACTAGTTCCCTACCACCACCATTTCCACCTCGACAGATTGGGCTCGACAGTGCCAATGACCCGCCGTGGTTCCGCATGTGTGCACCATCAAGGCACTGTTACATAATGATGATCCCGTTAGGCGGTGCGGTGTTGCCTTCCCGCCACGTGCGCTCGGGAAGTTCAGTTGAATCAATTCACCAATGATAACAAAAAAATGCAGGAGGATACTTATATGTCAAGGCAAATACTCCCAGTTATGTAGATATAATCATCGTGTTATCTTGGCTGCGCAGTTTGTTGGTGTACAGAGATTATCAGGGTTGGTATGGCTTAGTCATAGTTGAGTAAGAAAACACACATACTCAGTACACACATACACACACATATATACACACAAGAACACACATAAGCAGAGAAACACTTATGTATGTGAGTATTTCTCTCTCTCTCTCTCTCTTTCTCTCTCAATGTGTGTGTGTGTGTGTGTGTGTGTGTGTGTGTGTGTGTGTGTGTGTGTGTGTGTGTGTGTGTGTGTGTGTGTGTGTGTGTGTGTGTGTGTGTGTGTGTGCGTAAAATAACAATTTATATTCACGTAACACGGAAATGAATTATCACAATTAGTAATTAAAAAATACATTTGTAATACAATGGCATATCATCCCAGTCACGATGGATGAAGAGATCATGAGAACTTTCAATTTCCATTAATACCAGCAAAAGTGGCCAACGACCCAGCCATGCGCAATGAGACGACGGATGGAGCCCCGTAACTGCCGCTTTATTATATTCTTCAAAGGGCCAAGGGTCTTTTTGGAGATGTGTTCCGTGCCAGCGAAGATGCTTTATATATAGAGACCGATGATGTGCACCTCTCGGTATCTATTTTTATTAGTGCCTCACACTAGATATAACTACTATTCTGACTAAAAGGAATGCCAAGACTGTAAGCAGTCGGTGCATGTTTGTGATGAATCACCAGAACCGAATTCAGTCAGTACATCAAAAAGTTATTTCTGTTCGGACTGGCATTTTGCTTTCGTGCATTTCTTCATAATATGATTTTCTTTCTTTCCTTCCGAGTTCTTTTTCTTACACTTTGTATCTGATTATCCAGAATATACCAAAAGGTAAGGTCAGTATCTCATTTCGAGGTTCTTAAGGAAGAGGGTGAAATAACATAGGGGCCGGATTAAAGAAACAGATAAGAATTGTTGCACAAGTTTTCTCATTTTCGCTCTTTCTTGCAAGGGGAACTTCAGATGCGAGGAAATTGATAGTGCCGCAACTTATTCAGTGTTTGTGTCGTTTTCTGGAAGGTGGAAAAATACATACTGTAATACTAAATATATTCTTATACATATACACAAACATACATACATATGCGTGTTTATGTGTATGTATATATATACATATATATACATATATGTATACATATGTATATAAGTGTGTATATATATGTATATACATATATATACATATATATACATATATATGTATACATATATGTGTATATATATGTATATATACACATATACATATACACAAATTTGTGTGTGTGTCTATGTGTGTGTCATCACCATGAAACGGAATGATCATTGGGCTGTTGTGATCAGCCGTGGCACCCCAAGCAAATCTTATCTTGTTGTAGATTCATGTTTGGGATGTGGTCAGGATCAACAAAATAAGCAAAGTAAAGGCCCCCAAGTCTTTTCTTTGCTCGCAGTTCCACCTAACTAGGAATGCTATCTCTGCCGTTTGTTCAGTAGGACTAAACTTCCGCCAGAACTACCAGTTCCACTGATAAACGCTTCTGCAGAAACCAATACTGCAGGCCAGCGACTTCACCGTAACCCTGGCACGAGGAGCTCAAGAGAACCAGAGGGAGAAGTTTAACGTCCTGCTCAGAGCAAACGCCATGTTGACATCATGTAGTTGACTGGTCTTTAGGCTGGGGTGTCTGAGCCATGATCCTTCCCCAGGTGAGTAGTTGTTTAGGTAATCGTAGCTGGTGGCTCTCAACCCACCATCATATCTATGATAGACTCACCTACTACCGCATCTAGGTTTGATTTACCCAATACATGCAAATCCGCACGCGAACTTATGAGGGCGACAAACACATACACACACACACACACACACACACACACACACACACACACACACACACACATATATATATATATATATATATATATATATATGAATATAAATATATATAATATATATATCTGTGTGTGTGGGTGTGTGACAAACACACACACACACACACACACATCCGAGATAGGTACGAGCTCATTTCGCAAATAAAATAGCCTTCTCCGTTTTATTTCAGATTAAAATAAGAATGTGCCAAAAAAATAAATAAATAGATAAAAAAAAAAAAAAAAAAAAAGCCTTTCAGATTAAAAAACGAGAGCTTCGCCCAAACAGACAGGCAGAGACAGACAGAGAAAAAGGCGATCCTCACGCCCACCTCGCACTTTCTACCAGACGAGGCTCCATTGTGCAGACCTGACAAAAGCTGATCTGCTGCATTCACGCGCGCGCCCTGTGTCGGACTCAAAGCCTCGCACCAGTCGGGTTAACCAGAGGACAGGAAAGAGGAAGGAGGGAGGAGGAGGGGAAGGGGCGTGGGGATTATACAAAGAAATAAGGAAATGGTGAGAAATAAAGAAATGATAATAATGGCAAGAACGTACACAAAATATATTCAACAGAGAAATGTAAAAGATTCGTATCATATCTCATTTTCCGAAAGGCCATTGGACCCGCGGTAGATGTTGACAAGGAGAGCGAGGAGAAGGGGGGGGGGGGTGAAGAAAGAGAACGGAGAGAAGGGCAATAAGAGGGGGGGGGGAGGGGTTGTATCGGGGAAGTGGAATAAGGGTGGAGGAAGAGAGAGAGAGAGGGGAGGAGGGGGAGGAGGAGAGAGCTAAATTGTGGACCCCACCTGTGTCCGCCCAACACGCCCAAGGTAAAAAGTATAGGGTGTACAAAATATAAAGTTTAATTAAAGTGTGGGTCTTGACCTACATAACTGTCTGGCATGACTTAGTTGCGATGTGTATCCTCGGATTATATTTGTTCTGCTTTCAGAAGTAAAGATAAATATTGTAGACAAACACAAAGTAAACCATAAAAATTACGACAATTATAGTTACAACGATGACGACAACAACAGCAGAAACAACAACAATAATAATAATGATAAAAGTAATAACAATAATGATGAGAATAATGACAATAATAATAATAACAACAATAATAGCAATGATAACAACAACAACAACAATAATAATAATAATAATAATAACAATAATAATGATAATGATAATAACAATAACAATGATAATAATACAATAATAATAATAACAAACAACAATAACAATAATAAAATTGATAATAATAATGATGATGATGGTGATAATGATGATAATGACAATAGTAGTAATGATTATGATAATAATAATAATAATAATGATAATAATAATTATAATAATAAGGATGATGATAATGATGATAATGACAAAAATAATAATAATAATAATAATAATAATAATAATAATAATATTAATAATAATAATAATGATAACAATAACAATAATAGTAATGATAATAATAATAATGATAATAATAATAATAATAATAATAATAATAATAATAATAGTAATAATAATGATGATGATAATACCGGTAATGATAATAATAATAATAATATTGATAATAACAATAATAATAATAATAATAATAATAATAATAATAATAATAATAATAATAATAATAATAATAATAATGATAATAATAATAATAATAAAGATTATAATGATAATAATGATAATAATAATGATAATAATGATAATGATAATAATAATAATAATAATAATAATAATAATAATGATAATAATAATAATAATAAAGATTATAATGATAATAATGATAATAATAGTGATAATAATGATAATGATAATAATGATGATGGTGATGATGATGGTAATGACAATGATGATAATAATAATAATAATAATAATCAATAATGATAATGAGAATGACAACAATAATATTAATGATAATGTTAAAATAAGAATGACAATAATAATAATGATGATGAGGATGATGATGATGATAATAATAATTACAATAATAATAATAATAATAATAATAATAATAATAATAATAATAATAATACATTAATAACAATAGTACAATAATAATGATAAGACGAAGAAAAAGAAGAAGAATGAGATAACAACAACAATAGAATTTGATGTTAACAATAATCCTAGATTTGTATAGAAGAAAAAAAAAAAACGAAAATGGTAAAAAAAAATTGAAAATCATCGACCCTCTTGTACGGATCACGCTAAAATATTTCCTCCATAAAGTATTATTGCGTTCAATCATTCAAGCATGCATTCAAAGGCAAGTTTCACAAGCACGTAATTTCATACACATCTAACCGGAATCAGAAAATATAGGATATCAATATCGTTTGCTTGAACCCTCTGTGCTTTTGTGGATTTGCATGAAACAAGTGAACGACACGATAGATTCAGAATATTTGAAAACAAAGAATAAAACTCGGAGAGTGTTAGATGCGCAGATGCTTTTGGATAATGAAAGTAAGAAGGATAGTGAGTGTGATGGTGATATCAATAAAAATAGTCATAACAATGAGGATAATGCTAATGATAACAACAGTAACTATGATGCTGATGATAATGATAACAACATTAACAAGGATAGAAATGATTATGATAGTAATAATAATAACAATCACAATAATGATAATAATAACAATGATAATAATAATAACAATAAGTGATAACAATAATAATATTGATAATAATAATAATAATCATGATAATAATAATAACGCAACAGCAACAACAACAACAATAATGATAATAATGATGGTAATAATAATAATAATAATAAAAGTAGAATAATAATAATAATAATGATAATAATAATATTATTAATAATAATAATAATGATAATAATAATAATATTAATAATAATAATAATAATAATGGTAATGATAATAATGATAATCTAATAATAAAAAATGATAATAATAATAATAATTATAATGATAATAATAAAAAAAAATAATGATAAGGATGACGATAGTGATGGTAATGGTAATAATAATAATAGTATTAATAATAATAATAATAATAATAATAATAATAATAATAATAATAATAATGATAATGATAATAATAATAATGACAATGACAATGATAATGATAATAATAATAATAATTATAATAATAATAATAGTGATGATAATAATTATAATAATAATAATAATAATAATAATAAAAAATAATGATAATTATAATAACAATAATAGTTATAATAATAGCAATAATGACAATAATAATAACAATGACAATAACAACAATAATATCATGATAATAATAATGATAATAATAATGAAAATGATAGTAAAAATGATAACAATAATAATAATAATAATAATAATACCAAAGAGGATAATAATAATAATAATAATAATAATAATAATAATAATAATAATAATAATATAACAATAATAATAACAACAATAATAATAATAATAATAATAAAAATAATGATAATAATAATAATAATACCAATACTAATACTACTACTACTACTACTACTACTACTAATAATAATAATAATAATAATAAGGATACAAATCATGGAAATAAACATAGTAGTAATAATGTTAGAAATAATAACAATACAAATAATGATAATGACAAAAATAATAATTATCACCATAATCACTATGACAATAATAGTAAGCATAATAATAACAAATGAGAAAACAAATATACCAGCGACGAATAGAAACAGAAAAAAAAAAAAAAAACAGACAAAGTTGCAAATATATTTCCACCAAGAAAAAAATCGCTCCCACGTCTTCGAAGGCGATACTCTCCGCATGTGCATTAAACCTCGATATCTCAGTTTGGGAAATTATACTGACTTTCAATAAGCCTGAAAGATCTAGGCAGAACGAAACGGTGCCATCGAATCTCTGCAAATGATATGTTTCTGTTGTGTTAGTGAATGCTGGTAAATATCCATAAAGAGTGTACAGTATTGGATAGTATGAGTATATAATGTGCATGTACAGGTATAGACACATAGGTAGATAGTCAGATAGAGAAATAGGTAGACAGATTGATAAATAGATAGATAGATAGATAGGCAGATAGGTAGGTAGATAAACAGATAGATAAATATATAGGTAGGTAGGTAGGGTAGAGTAGATAGGTAGATAGACAGACGGATAGATAGACAGACATATAGATAGACATACAGATAAACAGATATAAAGATATATAGATAAATATATATTCATAGGTTTGTGTGTACGTACAAATATACGTGATAATAAGTGTATGAACAAAAGCATATACAGGCTTACAAACACAAACACAAACATACACATATACACAAAAACATATTTGTATTATATATATATATACACACACATATGTATATATATATATATATATATATATATATATATATATATCTGTGTGTGTGTGTGTGTGTGTGTATTTGTGTGTGTTTATGTGTGTGTGTGCGTGTGGACGTTCACGAACATACTGTGTGCATATGTCTACGCCAGATGTCGGATAGAAAAGCATATCATAGACCCAGACAATATCCACAAATGAAACGCCAGACAACGCAGCTAAAAACGGGGAGAAAATATAACGCACAAAGCAAATGGAAAAGAGTCGTCTCTCGCGGTGACGTCCGAGCTTAATAACTCGGAGTGAAGCAGGCAGAGTCCTCTGCAAATTTCATGAAAGTTTAACGATAATCAAACCACTGCCTGAATGTATTTGCTTTTCCTCTCTTCTGTGGCGGATATTAAATAATTCCTAACTAACCTTTGGTATTTTGGGGCAGAAAAAAAAGAAAAACGGTTGAGGGCAGCAGAAAGTGATAGAGTGAATGTGAAAAGTAAGGAAACTTAGGCACTCTTTACCTTTCTCCTTACCTGGCATAAATCATCTTAAAGGTCTGAGAAAAATGTTCGTTCTCATTATGTCACCAGTATTGACTCGATGCATTTCCTGACAAAATGTATTTTTTCATTCAATGATCCCATTGCTAACTGAATTAGAAATATAAATAAATAGGAATATGACGGAAAAAATATTTTACAAGCCACTACCTTTTGAGATGACAGTTATAAAATGACCACTGATTTACCACACACACTCCACGCTGCGAGAAGATAGAATCGGAAACTCGGAGAGAGTGAGATATATCCGAGGGGCCATCAGCACACAGTTAGAGCCACTTCAGATTGAAGGAAAACTCAGAGGTTAAAGATTTTCGATACGAGTGAACGCAATGTCGGAGGAATGAACGCCGGGGACACGAGTGTAATGACCTGCCAGCGCACTTTCCCGCCCTTCAATTCCTCTCGCGTGAGGAATGTCTAGCCAGGGCGGACGGGCACTGAAGGGCGCTCTGTCTCGCACACACAGAGGTGGACACATTCCATCGCCCTCAAACCGCCCCCACACTTATCTATGTTAATTCCGAGCTCCTTCTGCAATGACCTCAATCTCTCTCCATTCTGCCTTCCTTTCTCCCTCTTGACCCGGTTTCCCTTGTGTATTGACGGAGCATCATCGTCACCGGTCTAGTCTTTTCACTTACCTTTATCAGCTTCCCCTTTCTTTACCTGGACACTCCTCGACCTCGCTTCCCTCTTCCGACACTGCCTCTCGAATCTGACCTGTTCCCCTTTACAACTAGGTCCTTATTGGCATGACCTGTTCCCCTTTTCGCATGACTTACTCATGCTTATTATCACTTACATGACTTGTTCCCATATGTAGTGTATATCCAGCTACCCGTTATCTAACCTGTCCATTATGTACCAAATATAAAGAAATCCTTAGCTTAATCTTATCATCTAGAGTCCTTCTTCCCAACTTTGGACCTGAAGACCTGCCACCTGCATTTAATCCTCCGATGTGGCTCCCCCGCCTAGGTGGACCAAGAGCGTTCCGTCCTGATTGCTCCTAGATTCGCCCTAAGACGCGGCGTGCGCATAATGAGCATACATTTCTCGCTTAATCAGACTATCGAATAAAATTAATCAGGCTCATCTCTGTACACAAAGACAGTGTGAAGAGAGTCGATGCTTTTATCTCGGAAGATCCCTTCATGATTACAAGGAATCTGCTTTGATGAATATGTTATATTTTTGTATACGACCCTGTTTTGCCGGTTTCCCTCGAAGGGACCACCGGCTTCGTCCGAAAGGGCATGGCACGACGGTTTACTTCTGTCTCTAAGTTTCTCTTTGTTCTCTGAGGAGTAAACTGAGGCCCAGCTTTCTTTGCTTTCTCTGACATCTTGTACAGGATGGCAACGAGGAGATGGATTTTTATGAACAGATCCATTCTTCTTTTCTTCCGCTTGTGAATACGCATTGAAGTGCCATGAAATATGGGAATATAGGCCTCGTTGATGTATGTTAGTGTCTGTCATTTATAACAAGGCATTTGGTATGATGAGAATACCATCAACATCACCTTTAATACCACCTCATGCCCATTATGTGCCATTTCCTTTGTCAATTATTTAAGAAATAATCTTACACTGTCTTTCTAATCAAACTCGTCACAGTTAATTATCAAAGTATGCCATTAACATACACGATTAAACAGGAAAAAAACTGTTAATAACAATCGAATATGACGGACATCTCAATAGGCTTTGTGTCCCTCGCTCCCTTCCTATTTCATCAAGAAAATATATGCTGGCAATATCTTCGCTGACACCTATCGGTCCTTGTTTTTTTTTCTGTTGTAGTTTCCATCTGTTTATTATCCTGTTTACTGACACAGAATTAAACAGGCATTTTTTATCTTTCTATTTATGTATTTATTTATCTATTTATCTATTTATGGTAGATAGTTGATGCGTTTACGGGATTCTGTGGTTTCAACACGTAATTGTTTTTTGTTTTTAAGTTATTAGGTTTCTATATCTAAATGGAACATGTCTAGAGCGTAATACTGTGTAATGCAGATTATCATGTAGGATCAACACCACTTGTTGATGCCAAAGTATTATAAATAAAAAAAATCAGAATCCGCTTATCATCAATCATGTGTTTATATAACAACTACAGCATGGTATAAATGTATATGATTCAGTGGATTTAAAGTGATTTGTATCCTGAGAGTTTGGATAATAATTTTATGGTTATGTATTGTTGAACGTTTTACCGAATAAGGCCAAAGCTTGAATGGCTATCGGATATCCGATATTGTGAACCAAGTAGAATAGGGTCAGATATGTAAGCTCATAACTATACTCATGTGTGTGTGTGTGTGTGTTTGTGTGTGTGTGTGTGTTTGTGTGTGTGTGTGTGTGTATGCGTGTGTGTGTGTGTGTGTGTGTGTGTGTGTGTGTGTGTGTGTGTGTGTGTGTGTGTGTGTGTGTGTGTGTGTGTGTGTGTGTGTGTGTGTGTGTGTGTGTGTGTGTGTGTGTGTGTGTGTGCGTGCGTGCGTGTGTGTGTGTGTGTGTGTGAGAGAGAGAGAAATAGAGAGAGAGAGAGAGAGAGAGAGAGAGAGAGAGAGAGAGAGAGAGAGAGAGAGAGAGAGAGAGAGAGAGAGAGAGAGAGAGAGAGCGAGAGAGAGAGAGAGAGAGAGTGAGAGAGAGAGAGAGAGAGAGAGAGAGAGAGAGAGAGAGAGAGAGAGAGAGAGAGAGAGAGAGAGAGAGAGAGAAAGAGAGAGAAGAGAGAGAAAGGGGGGGTGGCAAACGTATAGATAGAAATTTAGATTAGACATAGATAATTAGACTGATCGATATACTCAGAACTGAACACGACATTAAAGAGAACTGCTCCCGAGCACTGAACGCACATCCGCGCACACAAGTTCGGCTGCAAAGCTGTACGTAGATTTATTATCACAGCGGACCAGCAGAGTTCCTATAAATCACCCGGATCTCCTTCTGAGGCAAGAATGACATCTATTGTATTTATCCTCAGCAAAAAGGCTCCGAGGTGAAATTTATCGAGGACGTTCACTATGACAGGTTTCTTTGGTATTAATGTCCTCCCATCGCCTTACTGAACCCCTGATCGACATGGGCCCCGCCGATGGGGGAGCCACTCGCCTTTCCTGGAAATGGGCGGTTGAAGCCTCGGTCGCTGGGCTTCATCCATGTCTGTGGCCCTTGTTCACCCGCTCGTCCACAACAGAGACCGTAATTTTCTTGATTTCGTATTCCTTGCTACCAACCAGGGTGATGAGGTAATGAGATTCCCAAGTCGTCTCCGAAAGGTGGCAATTTGAACTCGAAAAAGATGGCGAAATTGACGTTATTTCTACACGACACATCTGGAATCAGGTTTATTTGAAACTTCTATGTGTCATAAGAAAGATAAAAAAACAACTCTTTAAACATTTCTAAAACGTTAAGTAATAAGTATGATACCATAATGAGAGTACTTTCTGAAATCAGTTACTGCAAAACACTAAACATTTAACTTTATCCATATTAAGCATTATCCAGAACAGCAGGAAATTGCAACCCTATAAAGGCATAGTGATTCTACGAGATTTATAGGGGAATATTTCATCCCTTCTGAGTTACGGTATCCCCAAGGCCATTTGTCTTCTTACAGAGCTAAAAGAGCCGTAAATAGAAAGAGAAAGGAAGGTCATTCCCAGTCAGCTTAAATTTGACTGGTGACCCCATTACAATGACAGACAGAAAAACTCTTATTATGAGAAAAAAGTGGTCTATTAGACAGGAAATTTAAGTTTATATATAATCCAAGAAGGAGTTGATAGACACTTACGAAAAAAGGTTTTATAATACGCTAAAAATAGCTTTCGAAAAGGTAACTATCTTTTATGAACACTTATCAAAAAAAAATAGTATCGAGGTATTATAAGAAATAAACACAAACCCTCATAAATCCACACACTTTGGTTCACTTGATGACAATAAAACTAAGAAAAAAATCATGAGCATAATGAATCATCAGACATGATATCGCAACTGAGACATGGTGGTCTTTTGCACCTCCTTCATCTCTCATTTCCCCTTCTCCCCTTCCTCTATCCCCCCCTTCCCTCCTTCCCCTTATCCCCAAATACCCTTCTTGTCCCCCCCTTCCCCCTTCCCTTCCCCCTTCCCCCTTCCCTCTCCCCCTCCGTCAGTTTCGGTCTAGCCTTTTAACGATAACGAAATCACCGACCCTTTTTTGGCATCACGACCGGTTAATTCAGGTCAGGTCATAAGCGTGGGCGGGAGCCGTGAAGGGGCCGGAGAGAAGTGAGAACGGAGGGGAGAGATGAGCGATGAAGGGGAGACGAAGGGGAGGGAGAAAGAAGAGATAAAAAGAGGTGTGTGTGTGGGGGGAGGGCGAGAGAAGGGGAACTGATGTCTCGCTTGAGTGAATTGACAGTTTTTTTACCGTTACTTGGGGAAGGGGGGGGGGGGGGGGGAGGAAAGGAGGGTAGAAAGGGAAGGAGAAGGGCAAAGAAGATAAAAAAAAAAAAGTGGCGAGGAGGAGAAAGGGCCGATGTAGGTGGAGAAAGTATGAGTAATCAAAGGTGAGAATATTAACTAGAAGTGTGAGGGTTGACATGACGAGATAAACTGTGATAAAAGAGGAGATAAGTGGAAGAAAAGTAAAATATGTTGCACAAGGATAAACGCATTCAAATAAGTGTTCGGGATGATAGTGATAATAAAAATGATGGTGACTAATATGATAACAGCGATAGTAATAATGATAACGATGATGGCAAAAACAACAGCAATGCTAATGACATAATGATGGCGATGAAAATGATGATGGTGACAGTAATGATGATAATAACATTGACAATAATAACAAAAATGCATAAGAGATGCATTAACAATGATGAAAAGTTATTACTCCTATCTGAAATGGCAATGGTGATTATGATAATGAACTAATGGTGATGACAATGGTAATAATAATAACTGAATGGTAATGAAAATGATGATAACAGTAGCACTATTACTACTACTACTTACTATTTATATTACCAATCGTACTACTACTACTAATGATAAGGATATTCATAATAATAATAATGATAATAATCATTAATAATAATTATAATGATAATAATAATAATGAAAAAATAGTAATAGTAACAGCAATAATAATTTTAATAATAATTATAATATTAATAAAAATGATGATAATAATAATAATAACAATAACAATAATAATAATAATAATAATAATAATAATAATAATAATAATAATAATAATACCAATAATAATAATAATAATAATAATGATAATGATAATAATAATATTAATAATAATATTAACAATAATAATAATAATAATAATAATAATAATAATAATATTGATAACAATCATGATGATGATGATGATCATCATCATAATAATAATAATAATAATAATAATAATAATAATAATGAAAATAACAATAATAATGACAATAATAACAAGTGCAACAATGATATTATTATTGTTAATATTGAATACAATGATGGAAATGATAGCAATAATAATGATATGACAAAAATAATAATAGTAATAATAATAATAATAATAATAATAATAATAATAATAATAATAATTATAAGAATGATAATTATAATAATTACAATAATAATGATGATAATAATAATGATGATATAGATGATAATGACAATAATAACAATAATAATACTACTAATAATAACAATAATAATAATAATACAAATAATAATAATAATTCTAATAATAATGATAATAATAATAATAATAATAATAATAATAATAATAATAATAATAATGATGATAATGATAATAATAATAGTAATAATAATAGTAGTAATAATAATGATAATAATAATAATAATAATCATCATAATAATCATAATAATAATAACGATGTTAATGATATTAGTAATAATAATATCAATAATAACAACAACAACGGTAATGACAGTAATGATAATAATTATCATTATAACAATTATATAATACTACTACTACAACTATTAATAATAATAATAATGATAATAAAACTAATAATAATAATAATAATAATAATAATAATAATAATAATAATAATAATAATAATAATGATAATACTGATAATAATAATAATAATAATAATAATAATAATAATAATAATAATAATAATAATAATAATGATAATAAAAATATTAATAATAACAATAATGATACAATAACAACAACAATAAGAAGAAGAACAACAACAAAAAAGCAACAACAATAACATAGTAATAACTATAATAATACTGATGATGATGATAATAATAATAATAATAATAATAATAATAATAATAATAATAATAATAATAATAATAATAATAATAATAATAATAATAATAATAATAATAATAATAATAATAATAATAATAATAATAATGGTAATAATGAGGATGAGAATAAGAATAAGAATAAGAATAAGAATAAGAATAAAAATAAAGATAACAATATAGATAAAAAAAATAAGGTTAAGGATAATAATAAGAACAAGTATAAGACCAGAATTAAGAATAATGATGATAATGACAATGATAGTAATAATTGTAATAATAATGTCGATAATAATAATAACAATAATGATAATGATAATAAGGATGACAAGAACACTGATACCATCACCCATTAACAACTTTACAAGCAGCAAAAAGTAGTATTAGTATTACTTGTAATACTAATTGAATCATGAACTGCAGTAATAATAATAACAATTATGATACAAATTACATAAAAAATTATGATAATAATTATTATCTTATTATTAGTAGTAGTAATAACAACACTAATATGGCATCAGTACAAACAGTACGACTAACGATTTGCAATATAACGACAAAATCGATAAAAGAAATACTTTCAAGGGAGCAAGAAGAGAAGTGAGAGAAGACCGAGCATCTTAGAAAGCGAGGCTCGGTGTTTCTCAAGGAGGCGAGGGAGCCGGCAAGTAGGCGAGGGCGGGGGTGAGGGCGGCTGGAGGAGGGGGAGCTGGGGAAGAGGGAGGGGAGTTGAAAGAGAGGCGGGGGAGCTGGGGAAGAGGGAGGGGAGTTGAGAGAGGACGAGGGGGAGTTGGGGAAGAAGGAGGGGAGTTGCGAGAGAGGCGGGGGAGTTGGCGAAGAGGGAGGGGAACTGAGACAGAGGCGGAGGAGCTGTGGAAGAAGGAGAAAACAAATTGAGAAAAGGAAGGAGAACTGAGAGAGAGAGAGAGGAGGGAAGAGGGAGGAGAGCTGAGGAAGAGGGAGGGGAGTTGCGAGAGAGAAAGGAGAACTGAGAGAGAGAGAGAGGAGGGAAGAGGGAGGAGAGCTGAGGAAGATGGAGGGGAGTTGTGAGAGAGGAAGGAGAACGCGCGACGTGGGAGGAAACGCGAGCTTGGAGAGAGGGACAAGAGCTAGTAAAGAGAGAGAGGAGACGAGAGAGCTGAGGGGGAGGGTAAAGAGTTGGGGAGGGAGGGAGGAGAAATGGGGAAGATGTAAGCCGACTGTAGGGAAAGACAGGAAAGTGGAGGGAGATGAGAAAGAGCTGGGGGAAAGGGAAGAGAGCTAGAGGAGAGGGAAGCGAGCTGGGAAAGAGGAAGGAGAGCTGGGGAAGAGGGCGGAGAGCTGGGGAAGAGGGAGGAGAGCTGGGGAAGAGGGAGGAGAGCTGGGGAAGAGCGAGGAGAGCTGGTGAAGAAGGAGGAGAGCTGGGAAAGAGGGTAGAGCGTTGGGGAAGAGGGAGGAGAGCTGGGGAAAAGGGAGGAGAGTTAGGAAAGAGCGAGGAGAGCTGGGCAAGAAGGAGGAGAGCTGGGGAAGAGGGAGTAGAACTGGAGAAGAGAGAGAAGGGCTGGGGAAGAAGGAGGAGAGCTGGGGAAGAGGGAGGAGAGCTGGGGAAGAGGGAGTAGATCTGGGGAAGAGGGAGGCGAAGAGGGAGGAGAACTGGTGAAGAAGGAGGAGAGCTGGGGAAGAGGGAGGAGAGCTGGAGAAGAGAGAAGTGGGCGGAGAGC
>NC_061836.1:13177465-13179965 GCF_019202785.1 Penaeus chinensis
CACACGCACACAGATAAAAACACAGATATTTTGCTGATTCTTGTCTCCTTCATCATCAGGAACATCACTTGCAGGCAACGTATTTACGTGTATGGTGTGTACCGCACGACCGAGGAACGTAAAAAAAAAGGAAATTAAAAATGTTACTAAAACGGGAAAAAAGTATATATGAGAAAACTAATTATGCGCTGAAATGCTTACTCAGATACCTACGTATTCCAGCATGCAACAAGCACACACGTGATTAAAACTGCTTTTGAAAAAAATAGCATATGAATTAAAAAAAAAAAAAAAAAGACTTAGGTCATGGCTGTAGTTTGGTCATTAATAAATGAATAAGCATGTATCAAAAATTATATATATCATAACACATGTTCAAATCATCGTTCCTACTTCTGTTGTTAATGATATGAATATGATATTTCTACATTTATCACTACTTATGATGAATTTTTATCATGTGTGTTAATGTTAGTCATACTCATATGGAAATAATCAAAGCATATCACAATCATTACAAATAATTATTATCATAATTTATGTTGTCATCGCCTCGTTATCATCACTATCATAATAATAGTAATAATAGTAAGGATAATACTAAAATAACAATAATCATTAATCATAATGGTGATGATGATGAAGATAATGACGATGATGATTGATGATGATAATGATAATGATGATAATAATGATGATGATGATGATGATGATGATGATAATGATAATGATAATGATAATGATAATGATAATGATAATGATAATGATAATAATGATAATGATAATGATAATAATAATAATAGTAATAATAATAATAATAATGATAACAAGAACAACAACAACAACAATAAGAAGAAGAAGAATAAAATAATAACAATAATAATCTTAACAATGATAGCAACAAGTGCAACAACAACATTAAAAGCAATGATTCGCAGCACCACGACTGTTATTTTTATGCTCACTATTCTTTCAGTATCTTTCAAACTAAACGAACTTTAACTACTTTTGATAACTATTACCAGTAAAAAAAAGTAAATCCTCTTAAGTAAGACTGTGAATATCAGGTTATTAAAGGTGTTGGCGCTGACAATACAATCTTAATTGGATAATAGATATTTAAGATGATAAACAGTATGACTTGTAATTGCAGCGTAATTGACAGTCTTTGAACTGAATTAATGCAAATTAATGTATGACGACTGTGCGATAAAAACAATGCAACTTTTCATTTAAAAAGCTTTAGATAAGGGTATACTTTTTCTCACACATTCTAAATTGGATATTCTGTGTGTGTGTGTGTGTGTGTGTGCGTGTGTGCGTATGCGTGTGCGCGAGTGCGTGCTTGTGCGTGTGCGTGTGAGTGTGTGTGTGTGTGTGTGTGTGTGTGTGTGTGTGTGTGTGCGTGTGCGTGTGCGTGTGTGCGTGTGCGTGTGTGCGTGTGAGTTCACGTCTACATATCTGAGTGTGTGATAATATGTGTTAAACTACTGCTTTATTTCGACATACACTGACTTCTTCCTTTTTAGAGAAAACTGAAGCTCGGCTGGATGTAGCGGAGGCAATCTTACGTCATGGCCGAGTCTGGGTGTGGCCGCAGCGTGGTCCTCTTGCCCTCGCCTTCCTTTGCTCTGCCTCTCCCTCTTTCTTTCCTTCTCTGGTTCTGTGTATATCTGTCTACATATACATATAGACGTGTGTATGTGTGTGTGTGTGTGTGTGTGTGTGTGTGTGTGTGAATATATATGTATACACACACACACGCACACACACACACACACATACACACACACACACACACACACACACACACACACACACACACACACACACACACACACACACACACACACACACACACACACACACACACACACACACACACACACACACACACACATATATATATATATATATATATATATATATATATATATATGTATATATATATACAATGAATATATATGCATACACATAGCAGTCTCCCTATACATGTATATCAATGCATAAACATCCGTAGCCACCCAGATATAAGCGTGTACATGCACATTTGCATGCGTGCTCACTGTAAATGTACAGTGAGTCCGCTCCTCTCGCTTTGTTTATCTCTCTCTCCTTCCTGTCTCTCCCCTTTCGCTGACCCCCCTCCCCAGGACATGTTGCTACGCCAGCGCCTGTTCTGCGAGTGCTTGCTTTCAGTTTCATTTCTTTTGAATTACTGCGCGATTGCTTAGACTAGAACGCGTGCTGATGGGGAAAGTGTAAGTATCGTTTTCACTCTGACGTCGAGATCATAGGTGCCTAAGGATGCACTCGCATCATGACATTCTAAATGAATTAAAGTACAAGGCATGATAATGTCCTTGAAAAAAAAAAGAAATCTTAAATTAGAAGAGCAAAGAATAATAATATCAATAACAATAAATTCACCAAACACATATGTTGCCATGTGAAATAAAATCATTAATTCTAGTTCTGCGAAATTTACGTAGGACAGAGA
>NC_061836.1:13192465-13194965 GCF_019202785.1 Penaeus chinensis
CTTGACTCCGATTGAATAAAAGAGGCAAAATCTTTAACGAATCCCAAGTCCTCGTTTGAAGAGCACGTTAATGAAACCGTCGAGCACAATGGAGGGAGCAGACTCGGATGTTCGGTAGCTATTAAAAATATTCACCTGGTAGTGAGTTTACGACAAGAAAAAAACATGGCTGGTGAGTATGATCCAGACAAGCAAGTTATATTCCTTGCTACATCAACCTCTTTAAAATGTATATAGTAATTTTATTGTTTAACGGACTCCCAGTCCATGCCAGACGCTTCACCTATCACGAGGGTATCAGCAGTTCTATAAATGGCATTGTAAATAAGTTCAGAGCTTTAAACAGACGTGCCACGGTGGAAC
This sequence comes from Penaeus chinensis, assembly GCF_019202785.1. Taxonomy (NCBI): domain Eukaryota; kingdom Metazoa; phylum Arthropoda; class Malacostraca; order Decapoda; family Penaeidae; genus Penaeus; species Penaeus chinensis. The sequence continues at coordinate 13,192,829 of NC_061836.1, forward strand.
TTGCTCGAGTTCTGTGCTGTCTCCACCTTGCCGCCGGCTCTGGTTTAGAACATGCAAATGATGATCCTGCGAGAGATGACTTTTTATAATAATTTGTATTCATAGATTTTAATTGGATTTTAACACTCGTAGCTGAAAATAGAATAATTACAAGTAATGCATATGAATCTCCTTTTTATAGGTGCTCTGAAGACTTTTGCGCATTTGTACATAAAATACGCAGATGTTTCTATCAACCAGGTTATTAACCAGGTTACAGTATTTGAAGAAGCTGAAAAGACATCCCAAGTAAGTCAAGCATATAGTAATTTCCTTTTGGCGAAAGCATCCAAAGAAAATAAATACAGGATTGTGGTTCTCTCAACATAAGGATCATATTCTCCAAAAATGACGTTGGGAGGTCACTAGCGACCTTCCCGGGCCCTCACTATGAGGGTCGCGTAGGGGGGTAGGCGGCGTCAAGTTACTGCCTTCCTTTACATGTTATTTTCGAGTGCACTCTCTAAATATATGAACTTATATCTATATATTCATCCTCTATATTTTATGTTACACACATATACACACGTGCACACACACACACACACACACACACACTCACACACACACACATACGCGCGCGCACACACACACACACACACACACACACACACACACACACACACACACACACATACACATACATACACATATGTCAGTATATAAACAAACCTGTATATAAACACACGTACATACCTCTATACAAACTATATAGGAATATTGTGTATCCCATATAGGTATGTTTCACCAGGGGAAAACATGACGAGAACCCTCACATTTGAAATTCTCGGCCTCGTATTTCGCCCTTACAGCAAGTCTTGTCACCCTCACGTCCAATTTTCTTGGTGGGTCAGCCTGTTCAAGGGACCGTGTCGAGAGACCCCGCCATTACCCACACTTTGGCGCGTGACGATGACTTAGGGGAAACTTTTTCTTCGTCTTGTTGATTTTTTTGCATTCTCGTGTTGACTTCAGGAATGTAATCTGAGTGGTCAAAAGTGTTCAGGTTATCTTCGTTGTAAAAACAATGCAAAAAGAGGTGTGTAACTTGCAGAAATTCCATTCGTTTCTTGCAAAAACTGCGGGAAATACGGAGCACGTTTCATCATATTCTGTCAGTCAAACATATGCATAAGAAAACTCTCAAATATGTGCCATGCCTCTGTTCCTGTTATTGCCCTTTTAATGATACTATAGTGACATACAATAGTGACTAATGCACTCGTCGTTGTTGTTACTATCGTCAGCATTAGCATGTCCATTATCTTTTATTATCTCTATTGTAAATATTTTTATTATTGTTATTATGATTATTGCTATTAGTAGTAGTAGTAGTAGTAGTAGTATCATTGTTTTTGTTATTACTACTACTACTACTACTTTTATTATTATTGATATTATCATTAATATTATTATCACTATTATTGCTGTTACTATCATTCCTATATTCATTATTATCATCATCATCATCATCTTCACTGTTATTAATAATATTGATAATATCATTATTATCATCATCATTACTGTTATCATTATTATTATTGTTAATTATCATTATTATAAGTATTAGTATTAGCATCATTATTATTAAGCTCACTGTTATTATTATTATAATCATTTTTATTGTTATTATTGTTTTACTGTTATTATTATTATTATTATCATTTTTATTGTTATTATTGTTTTACTGTTATTATTATTATTATTATCATTATTATTGTCATAATTATTATAATAATTTTCGTTATTACTATTATGTTTATTATCATTATTATTGAAATCCCCTTCATCATCCCCACCATCAATATAATCGTCATTGCCCTCACCTACCCATCAACACAGCTCAAATTCCGTCCCCAGCGAGGCCCTTGAAGGAGCAATTATCTCCTCTTGGTGCAATCGCGTTCCATATGTTTTAATTAATTCGCGATAATGAACAGACGCTAGATTTCAAAATATAACGAAGAAGGGAAAGATACCGTGTGATTTTCGGTTTCTTTCGTGGGAGCATGGTTGATTGATATGTGTATCATTTCTTGGTGATAATTAAGTTATGTTATTTCTTGGTAATAATTATGTTATGTTATTTCTTGGTGAT
>NC_061836.1:13199965-13209965 GCF_019202785.1 Penaeus chinensis
CATGCACGTCACCGCGAGAACCCGGGCTAGGAGGGTGTTGGCGCATGACGCAGGCGCACATGCACGTCACAGGGAGCCATGTTTGGTGCGGGCGGGTCGGCCGAGCGGTCATGGCCTGCTGCTTATGGCGCTCGGGAGAAAACCTGCACCAGAAGATGGGTCAGCTCCATTCATGGCGGTTTCACGGCGGATGAATGGTGTACGTGTGTGCGTGTGTTCGTGTGTGCAGGAGGCGAGGGAGGTTACGATACTGTACTTGCGACGAGGTTTACTTTTATGGCGGGGCGTGTTTGCTTTTACCGGTTTTGTTGTGTATATGTTTTATTTCGGCGTGTATGGAGGGTTGTTTGTACGTAGGTGGTGTGTGTGTGTGTGTGTGTGTGTGTGTGTGTGTGTGTGTGTGTGTGTGTGTGTGTGTGTGTGTGTGTGTGTGTGTGTGTGTGTGTGTGTGTGTGTGTGTTTGTGCGTATGTATCATGTATGTATGCTAAATTATTTTCCATTTACATGTACATTGCGTTGTGCTCTATAGAAGTATTTTCATGGATGTTTTTAATGCTTTAAAATCCATCGGCGTTTGCTTGAAAGGTTACTCAAGTCTGCCTATGCAGGAGCTGGCAATACTGGGCAATTGCTCCGTGAACAGGATGGGGTAATAGATAGGTTAAAAGACCACCATGGTTCAGTAGCCGTCAAAGTCCCTCTCTCAGTTTCAAAAAGAATTTTCTCTATAATCATAAGTTTATCGAATATATTTGGCAACAGCATTCAGCATTTTAGATCACCTCTTACATATGTAAATTATAAGAGCTTAATAAATATCAACTGTTTATTCCCCTGCCTTCGCCATAATGTAGTAATGTTTATTCATGTGCCCGGCCACAATGTAGTTCTTGCATTCTTAATTTCACCATGGCGTAGTCCTTACCTTTTTTCCCTAAAAACATTTTCCTCGCCAGTCATCCACCTTTGAACAGATTCCTAAGGTTACAGGGATGGACAGTGACTCAGCAGGATATTGGATCAGTCCCCGCCAACCGTCAGCGTAATTTTAAGCTCACATACACTCACGTCATCTCTCACTATGGATGTGTAAATTAGTTTCAAAGCCAGCACGGGAGAGAAAATTATGAAAGGATAACAGTCTCAATTGTAATCATTAGATACCCCGTGCGATTGTTGTACTGCCGACAATAGACACGCAACAGCACGAAAGATTGTAGTGCAACAATAGATTTATACGGCGTTTTGCATTGTCATCTGGACACACTGAACAACGCTTTAACACCAGGATATGCAGCATTCGAACCTTGTAGGATGCAGTGGACAAAATGTGCAGACAAATGGAGGAAAAATTTGTAATGATATGACCGATGGTATTTTTTTCTCTGTCTTTATATATGCATATATATATATATATATATATATATATATATATATATATATATATATATGTGTGTGTGTGTGTGTGTGTGTGTGTGTGTGTGTGTGTGTGTGTGTGTGTGTGTGTGTGTGTGTGTGTGTGTGTATGTGTTTATGTATGTGTATATACATATATATATATATACACACAGACACATATATATGTGTTTATATGTATATATATGTATATTTTTTTATTTATATACATATGTATATATATGTATATATATAGGCCTACATGTATATTATGTAGATTACTCGGTCTCATTCCATCAACATTTCCTTAAGAAAGGGAACTAAGCGAGTCAGAAGGAGGGAGCCGTAGAAAGAGGCAAAGTAATGGTATTTACATCCCCGAGGAATGCTCCGCGGGCGGCCATAAACAGAGTCGGAAGAAAGAGTCGACGAACGAAAATGATGATGGAGATGAAGAGGACGGAGAGATAGCAAGAGATGTACCTTGCCTCGAAAAGTCCGCCTCCTCGACTTGATCAATCTCAAAAGAACCTCCGGAATTTCCGGCAATCAGCGGATGGAGCGAGAGAGAAAAAAAGGGGAAAAAAATTATGGACAAAAAGAAATCGTACGTTTCGCGCAGGACTCGACCGTGAGGGAGCGCCAAGAATGCCGTGTATGACCGAAGTGCTTGTCCGTCCTCACTCACTCAGCCTTCAGTCTGCTCCTTACGTCCTTACGGGGATCCTGAAAAAAAAAAAAAAATACTTGGGAGAACGGCGGGGCTGAGAGCGAAGCCTCGCTGATTACAAGCGATAGGGTCGTCCTCCAGCAACAGCCTTATTCGCTTCAGCAGAAAGTGAGATTATGTTACTTTTCTTTTTCGTTTCTCCCTCTTTTTTTTCTTTTTCTTTTTTTACTTTTTTACATTTCGTTTCTTCTCTGTTTTTGTTTTTCTTTGTCTTTCCCTCGTTTTCCCCATTTCATGTCATATTTTCATTTTTTTTTTTTCGACAAACTCAGGGAAAAGATATATACCCCACGCAGCTTATAATTCCATTTCGAAAACAAGAAATTAGCATTTGCATTTTATTACCTGATTTTTCCTATAACCGAATGCCGGCATGCCAGGGAAAAAGACATTTGCTAGCTACGGTCTCATCATTTTTTTTATTTTTAAATATTCAGGTTTTCGATATCATACGATTATAAATATATATCAGATAGAACAATCGTTAAAGTAGCGTTGGAAGACATAGGAATGAGAGCCAACAACATCCTTAAAGGAAAATATCTCAGCATTATTAATAACAGTAAAGACAGGACAAGGGTGGGCCAAAATAAGCTTAATCAAAGTTTAACCGCTAAAGCCTTTGCATGTGCATGATCCTCCACGCCCTCCACGCCCTCAGCCTCAGCCAGTCACCTCTCTCAATCCCTCACAGTCTTCGTTACTCTCACCTCTCCTTCACTCTGCTCTCCTCCTTCGTGTTCTCACCTCCCTTTCCACCTCTCTTTTCCCCTCACACCTCCTCCACCTCTCCTCCACTCTCTTCTCTCCATTCACCTTCGCCTTCACCTTCTCCTACTCTTTCAATCGCTTCTTCGCGTCGTCTTGGTGAAGGGCCTTCATTCACGGAGGTGGCACAGAACAAATTTAATCCCCAGGGAAAGTTTTACGGCATATTTGAAAGCAAAAGGGGAATAGACGAGCGGAACACAGCAATTTCATCAAGCACCTGAAAACGTACAAAAAAGGGGAGGGAGGGATTTAAGCAGGAAGGTAAATGAAAGAGAGAGAGAGAGAGAGAGAGATACACGGAAGAGAAAGCTAACAGAAGAGAAAAAAGAAAACAAGGAAAGCACTAGGCAGGCAGAGGGATGAGCTAAAAGGAAATATGATATCACATCTTTTGTCATTCCAGATGTTAGAGCATCTTTGAAAATGATCCAGTAGGACATTGCGTGTAGGAATGCCGAGATTCATTATAGTTGTGTCGGTGGGCTCGAGCCTGAGCTTGCGTCATGACACCAACTTTATATATAAAAAAATAGTGGTTCGTGGGTAATGCCAAACCTCAATTTAGAAAGAAAGATTTTGCAAGTGATTTATCTCATTAATAACATTCAATTTAATGTATGTGGTTTCTTCTCGAACAGAGGAGTGGCCAAATCTGATACATGAGCCGTAACTAAAAATATGAGCATGCCAGCCTTAATTTTGGGGAGTAGGTTCTCTCTTTCTCCCAATTATAAGAAGAGACAAGAACATGACATTAAATCATTGGAAAAGGAGAAACAGAGATGGAAAGTAGTCATAAAAACATGTCAGACTAGGCATCTCAAACTGGTTTACATGGCTTCGTTACTTAATACAAATGTAGCTTGCCCGTCTATTCAACCGCACTTCTTCACTGGCAGTACAGGCATAGATAACATTTTTCACGGGTATGAGTTAAAGCTCTCTGCGAGTTAGGAAAATGAGTATAATTTCGAGATGGCGGTTTTACTGTACTACGGGGTGTCTCTCTCTCTCTCTCTCTCTCTCTCTCTCTCTCTCTCTCTCTCTCTCTCTCTCTCTCTCTCTCTCTCTCTCTCTCTCTCTCTCTCTCTCTCTCTCTTTATCTAACAGAGATGCAATGTTTTTTTTCGAAATTAAAAATATTTTCGTCCACAGTACAGAATTCACATTTGAGTCTCAAATACTTTACATTTATTACACACCGACATTCAGACTAACTACATACATACATACATACATACATATTTTACTTTCACATACATTTCATAAAATACAACCATAGATAAATACACATACATACATACAGACATTTCATTTAAAATTTTTTCATGCATACATAAATACATACAATACATACATCATACATCTATTTATATATATACATACATACATATATAATTTATAAAAAAAATTTTTGTTATTTTTTTTTTTTCTTTTATTTTTTTTTTATTCCTTTCTTTTTCTTTCCCCTTTTTTCTCTCTCACCTTTCTCCTTCCTCCTCCCTTCCTCCTTTTCCCCCCCTCTTCCTTTTTTTCCTCAAATTTTTCACCTTTTTCTTTTTTTCTTTTTCCCTTTCCCCCTTTTTTTTCTTTTTCCTTTTTTTTCCCTCTTTTTTTTCCCCCTTTTTTTTTCTTTCCCCCCTTTTTTTTCTTTTTCTTTTTTTTTCCTCATTTTTTTTTTTATCCCCCCAATACCCATTTTTAAACTTCCCTTTTCTTTCCCTTTTTTTCGGCGGTGTTTTGTTTCGGTTTTCCCTTCCCCCTTTTTTTCCCAGTTTTACCCTTTAACCCCCTTTTTTTACCATTTATTTTTTTACCATTTTTTTTTTTTTTAAAAATTTTTTTGTTATTGTTTGTTTGGTGTTTTTTTTTTTGTTTTTTTGTTTTTTTGTTTTTTTTCTTTTTTTTTTTTTTTTCTTTTTTTTTTTCCCTTTTTTTTTTTTTATTACTACTATTATTATTATTATTATTATTTATCTAAATTTTATTATTTATCTTTTCACATTTACTAAATTTTTTATCTTTATTATTAAAATTTTTTATTATCACTATTACATCATTATTATCTATTTTCTATTTTTCTCTCCCTCTCCTTTCTCCCTTCCCTCCTCCCTTCCTCCTTTCTCCCTCTTTCTTTTCTTTTTTCCCTTTTTTCTTTTTTTCTTTTTTTTTTCTCTTTTTTTTCTCCCTCCCATCTTTTCTTCTTTTCTTTCCTTTCTTTCTTCTTTTTAAATTTCTATTATCTTCTCTTTTTTTCCCTTTTTATCCCTTCTTTTTTTTCCTTTTTTTTCTTTCTTTCCCCCCTTCTTTTTTTTTTCTTTTTCCTTTTTTTTCCCCTTCCTTTCTCCCTTTTCTTTCTCCCTTTTTTTTTTTTTTTTTCTTTTTTTTTTTCTTTCTCTCTCTCTCTCTCTCTCTCTCTCTCCCCCCTCTCCTCTCTCTCTCCTTTTCTCTCTCTCTCTCTCTCTCTCCTCTCTCTCTCTCTTACTTTTCTCTTCTCTCTTTCTCTTTTCTCCTTTGCTCTCACTCTCTCTCTTCCCTCTCTCTCTCTCTCCTCTCTCTCTCTCTCTCCTTTCTCTCTTCTCTCTCTCTCTCTCCTTTTCTCTCTCTTCTCTCTCTCTCTCTCTTTCTCTCTCTCTCTCTTTCTTCTCTCTCTTTGACTCCCCACTCTCTCTCTTCCCCCTCTCTCTCTCCCCCCCTCTCTTCTCTTCTCTCTCTCTCCCCTCTCTCTCTATCTATCTATCTCTCTCTCTCTCTCTCTCTCGCCTCTCTCTCTCTCTCCCCCACCCCCCCTCTCTCTCTCTCTCTTCTCTCTCTCTCTCTATCTTTTCTTTCTCTCTCTCTCTCTTTTTCTTCTTCTTCTTCTTTCTTTCTCTCTATCTTCCTTTTTTAATTCTCTCTTCCCGCCCCCCCTCTCCTTTCTCTTTTCTCCTTTTCTTCCTTCCTTTGACCCCCTTCTTCCGCCTCCTCTCTCTTCTCTCCTTTTTTGAAGAAATTTTTTTTTGAAAATTAAAAAATTTTGAAAAAGAAACATTTGAGTCTCAAATCCCTTTTTTTAAATTTTTTAAAACTTTTAGAAAATACAAACAACTTTAATTTTATTAAAATTAAGGTGTGTTTTTGTTGTGTGTTTTGGTTTTAAAACAATCAATTTCCCTTTTAATACCTTCCCAAAAATTTAATAAATAGGGGGTTTTGGGGTTTTTTAAAAAAATACATTAACCCAAATTATATAATGGGTTTTTTATTTAAAAAATGGGAAAAACCCACACACACACCACCACACCCCACACACACACACACACACCACACACACACACACACACACACACACCCCCACACACCACAAAACCTACATTCACACGCGCACATACACACACACACGCCATCATTCAAAGGCCCATGCATTCCTCCCAATCCATAACACGCAGCGAACTCGCAGATTCATGACCCGGCTCGAATCGTCAAGCGCCGAAGCCTGTGTTATGCATAGTTAAGAGGCGTCTGTCTGCTCAGGATAGCGTCGCGGCCCCCTGCTCCATCCAGCTTTAACCAGCCCGCTGCTTGCCTTCATGCACCCGCCACCCTGCTGCCCCACGCCTCATCCTACCCATCCGCCCCTTTTCCCCCACGCCGGCACGCATCTCCATCCCACGCCTACGCTCTTTCTCACACCAATCTACTGGCTCTCTACTTGGGTCATTGTAATCTGATGTCCCCGCGGCGAACGGCAATCTACTGCGTCTGTTGTTTCTACTCTCTCGTTCGGATTACCCGTTTGGTCCACGGACGTATGAAGCTAATGTTTTTTTTTCCGTCTCGTTTTCAATCTCGCCTTTTGTGTGTGTGTTTGATAACACTGTCAACGATAATTATAATTATAGTAAATATAAGGATAATGAGGGTGATGAAGATAATATGCAGTTAAATTACTGTACACTGTACAGTGATTACAGCTATATTTATTATAGACAAAATGCCGCTACCCCGCTTGATGTGTATGTATACTACGGTGTGTACATATATATATATATATATATATATATATATATATATATATATATATGTATGTATGTATTATTGTATATGAATATATATGTATATATATTTATATATATATATGTATATATATTTATATATATATAAATATATATATCTGTGTGTGTGTGCGTGTGTGTGTGTGTGTATGTATAAATATATATGAATATACACACACACACACACACATATATATATATATATATATATATATATATATATATATATATATATATTGCAGAAGAAATATCAAAGAAAAAGTCTTTCAGTGTCAGTACAACAATGCGGTACCGGGACAATAACAAGTCGCCAGGACTCCCTGGAAACCCATTCTCTGTATTGCTTCAAGCCTCGATATCAATATGCAAATGCCACCAGCAGCGTTGACTCCTGCAGTGGTTTTAGCGCAAGTACTTCTCTCCAAAACGCCTGTTGGGACGACGTATACCGTGTCCTATCAACGACAACGAATGGATTGTCATAAAGTTCGAAGAGCGAGAGAATTTTCTACGTAGCTACTTTAAAAAGAGGATCATCGCAGGCCTTTTGGTGCATTGCAAGGTTGAGAGAACTTGAGGATCAGGCATGACATGACTTCCTCAGGAACTACTTTGCCCAACTGTTTTTATTTTCACATCCTCAGGTTCCTCCTCATTACCATCTACATTCTGTAATTCCGGGAATTTTATCTCACAGAAAAAACGATCATCATCTCGCATCGGTTAGACAATCCTGGAACGCTCAACGACCCGGACATATGGCATATGGCGACATGGAAGCTGGCGGTCGTTTTTGATTCTGTTTACCCCCGCGTTGCATAATGAGGACGCCTCAAGAACGACCACCACATCTAGTCATGGATGATGAACCTGTTTCTGACTCGATTAAGGCGATCGGGATGAAATTTGTTCGTGTGATTTTATTGGAGATGACAAGGAGTGTCTGTAAGTGGTCTTGAGTCTGTGATGAGCGTCTTTTAAGAGACTATGAAAGGTCAGAAACTTCAAAGGATTCTAGAGTTATTTGGCGAGATGCCTTTTTTTTCTTATCTCTTACTGGATTCCTCCCGAGCAGAGCAATAAAACTTATTAAGACTAATTAGGAAAAAGTTAACTCTGCACGTGACTGCAAAGAGAATGATCCAAACTTGAGCACAACTTGTACTAAGAATTCCAGTCGCTGTTTCCAAGCTTGTCAAATGCTGTTTGGTACTCTCGAAAGAACATATTGTTTATTAATAGCACCTGCAAAAAGATAAAAAAGGAAGAGAAGAAGAAGACGAAGAAAAGAGAAAAAACAATACTACCAGTTTCGACGAGGGTGAGCGCACTGCCCCGCGCGGAACGAGTAGAGTTCAAGGTCTCCCAAGCCAAACCCGAATGAACTTTGGCTCTGGCAGTCTCCGAGATGCCCTTCGACTTCCCCGTGGTCTCCGCAGGTATCTTAGCACCACGACGTCGAGATTTGAATATATTGTTTTCTTTGTGACTGCATTTATTGTATGTATTTCAAGTTGTATTTCAAGTATTATTTTTTTCCATATTCTTTTTAAAGATTTGTTAAGAAGTGTTTTACAAACGCGATTTCGTAGACGTAGCGTGGTTCTGTGCACAAAAAAGTAAACTAGAAATCTTTAATGATATTACAACTATTATTCTTTCAATTCTTTTCTTTAATTTTCGCATCTTGGCTGTTACAAATTAGCACCGAACCAACCACCTGCAAGAATATCCGCATTCCAGTGAAAGTACCCCCAAACCCCCAGAGCAGACAGCTACATCAACGCAATTCCGCATACGATTACATCCCATTAGACCCCAAAACAAATCACAAAAAGATACCCAGAATTCATTAAGACCCGCCTACGCACTGGCGGAGTACCAAGGACACGACCTCCGAAGGATCCTGTTGCATCGCAGGAGTACCGGCGTCCCGCTCGTCACACAAATTTCAGGCATCTTCGGCATCCGCGCACACTCATCTGGAGAGATTCACTTCGAATGCCTTGGACGCCCAGAAGCAAGGAGGATGAAAATGGGAATGATAGCATGATAAAACTGGAAATTATTGGATAAAGAATGAGAAGAAGATGAGTGAAGAAAAGAAGAATGGGGAGAAGAAGAGGGAGAAGTAGGGGAAGAAGAAAGGGAAGAAATAATTTAGAATGGTATTCCAAAATGTGATGTTGTATTCTGTAGGGATTGACCATCACGTGCGTAGTAGAGAAGACATAAGTGGATGTGATTCATCACTAACGCTCTTGACATAACCCCTTTCTCTCCTAGCTTCAAGAGAGAGAGAGGGAGGGGGACAGAGAGGGAGAGAGAAATGAGAGAGAGAGAGGGGAGAGAAAGAGGGGGAGAGAGAGAGAGAGAGAGAAGAGGAGAGAGAGAGAGAGAGAGAGAGAGAGAGAGAGAAAGAAAGAGAAAGAGAGAGAGAGAGAGAGGTTATAAAAGGGTTAGAAAGAGAGAAGGGCGAAAGGTATAGGAAAAAGAGGAAGATGATAGTGAAAGAAGAAATCAAGGTAGGTATCATGTTCAGAATAGGACGAAAAGGAAAAGTTGACAGAGTACGCATAATGGCCATAGTTTGAACGCAAACAAATATTGTGAATTTCTGTCCCTCTGAAAGGGGAAAGGTGGTTTATTTGATGTAAGCCTGAAATCATGGAAGTAAGAACAGGATGTTCCAGATGGTGTCGAAACCGTAAAAGGTAATAGTGAAATCATTATCCCCACCATTAGCCGAAGAGAAGTTTGCAATTAAGAAAATTCGGAAGTGCAGTTGGGAACAATGCAGCAGGCGCCAACAAGGGACGCCATTAACTTAACGTTGATTCGATTTTAGTGACCCATTTCTGGAAGATGTGACATGCCAATTATTTCGTTATGTCTGCGACAGATTTTAGGGTCAGCTACAAATACACTATAGTATTTAGGAAGATATATATTCATGTATGATGACAATGGACTTTATGAGGTTTGTAGATATAAACGCTAGGGATTTTAATGGAAGGGTTATGGTGGGGTTATGAAATGTAATATTACCCAGGATAGTGTGAGTATAA
>NC_061836.1:13222465-13224965 GCF_019202785.1 Penaeus chinensis
AAAGTTAGGCCAGGGTAACGCGGTCGCCTTGAGTGTCGTCGGATGGTTTCCTGTCTTCCTTGAGGCCTTTTTATCTCCCAGGCCTTCAGTAATGTCATTTCGCGCCTGTTTATTTCGATATTTACCCTAGACTGATTATCAGCTTCCTGATATACTTTTGAACCCGATTTAATTTTCAAATTAACTCCTTGACGGAACAGACTCATACCTGGTCTGTATTTCTGCATGAGAAAATTTAAATATTTCATAACGATTCATATGAACACATTATTCACATCATTAATACAGAATATCTTCCGACTCATTGCTGTTATTATACCCATCGAGAGCAGTGTGTGTGTGTGAGTGTACGTGTATATGTATATGTGAGTGTATTTCTTATAATATATGATTTTTAGGCCATATTGAAGGACCGATTAGTATCCAGTGCTGTTATATTTGCTTTCTTACACAATCTACTTTTCTAACGAGTATTGAAACTCGTTATGAACCAATACTGATGCAATTCCTTTCCATAAAACCAAACTTTGGGTTTGTAATTGATTCCCTTGGAACATGATAACCGAGCGATTCTGCAATCTGCGACACCCATCGCTAGCCTAAGGCGAGAGTGGTTACCAGAAGTCCCGTTGAAAGAAAGTTTAAAAGGACAATACATTACTGCATTTTCAAGAGAAATGATAAACTAGCCTGTCAGGAAGCATAACAACGGACATAGATTTTAATGTGTTTGGAATGACTTGTGTCTTTCTTAGTCTTAAAATGTGTTTACACACTCACAAGCGAAATTTAATATATCAAGCTGAAGGAAATGTTCCTGTCGTTTGATGCTTTTGAGGCAACACATTATATAGACATTGTACATACTCCAAAGAAATGAACTTATTTACAAGCTTTCTAGAAAATTGTCAATTACCTGGTTTTCTAACAACTTGAATGAAAACGTTATTGAATGCAGCATCCTTTCTATAAAACAAAAGTGAAATGGTGCACTAAGAATCAAATAATAACACATATCAAATGTTTTTTTCCCACAGATTTGCTTTCTTTTTCAAATCAAATGTAAAACATACCACTGACAACCAACACACAAAATACTGGAATTACCAACAATCACAGATTTCAAAAGTGATAACCAGCGGAATTCTCCGGAGATCCGCTGTGGCACAATTCGGTGAATCCACAGCTGAAGCAGTTATTAAATAATATTCGTGAACTGTTACCATTGCTCTATATTATATTCACTCTAGTGCTAAATATGACCCTCGGATTCCTCGCCGAGTTGTTAGTTGCGGCAATAGGTCAATAAAAAAAGGGTAAGCTGACTGGCTGAGAGTAACAGCGAGGTCATTGGTAACATTTTGCTTCGTCTTTGTTTTCCTCTGCATCTTGTTTACGTTTTGCTCGGACGTTGCCAAATATAATGTGGATAATTGCATTTCATCGATTATTATTTACGTTGACGTTCATATCGCACGCAGAGCCAAGAAACATAAGTTCATATGAGATTACATTTTTTACTAATTCACAATATTCTAAGTTTATCTATTTTAATACAGAAAGAAATTTATGAAATAACTACATACAATACTTTAGATTAGATGAACTGTACTGACATCTGAAACAACTAACAAACCAAGTGGCCAGTCCGGAAGTTTGAGTGATAACATAAAGAACTGTAGTATAATGTTGTATCTTCATTATTATAGTAAAGTATACAGTGATTACATATTATATGAGGGAAAATTATTTGTTTGAAACCGTTCATGACAGCCAAATTTAGGCAATACTTTCAAGTGTTCATCATTGTATAGATATAGATTTTTTTAAATGCACCTAAATTAGGAACTTAAATATGCACATTTATAAAGTTTATGATTCATTAAAGCTGATAGGCACTATATTCATATTTGGATCTCTTGATCCAAATGATGAAAGCACATGAGAAATTATCAAATCTAAAACTTGCATTTGGGCATTGGCTAATGATAGTCCTAATAATTAATTCACCCTTTCACCCCCTATACAAGAGCAGTCTTCTATTTGTTCATTCATCCCACCCTAACAATTCAAACATCTTACTACATAAACTATATAGACAATTATCAGGAAACAAAAATATATATTGTCAAGAGATATCAAATAAAAATTACACATATATATTACATATTTATGTTTAATCAGTGAGTGATGGATTTTGTATACTTTTACAACTAAAGCATATTCTAATGATGTATACAGTAATGACTTTTTCTGGTCACAGAACTATTAAATCATTATTTTATTGCCACTTTCTCTAAATATATAATAGTGAATATTTCTCATTAGCAGCATTTGTTTCCTTACACATTAGAATATGTTTTTTTGTTTTTTTATGTTGATCCCATTTTGCAGTTTAATTGTTAATTGGTTATTCACACTGAATTAATGCATTAAATTTAAATTTTAATCCTAGAATAATGTGAAGGTAATTCATGTAAATGTACTAATATTTTTATAC
>NC_061836.1:13234965-13239965 GCF_019202785.1 Penaeus chinensis
TGGATATTCACATGGTAGTTACAAAAGTTATTAAATGGAAATTAGGTAACACTTACAATGTTCTGCCCTATTCTCAAAACCATCTTCAGTAACAAATAACTTGCACAGATATTCCCTTATGAAAAAGTTTTTAGAAAAGCCACAAAAACACAAAGAAAGCAAGGGATCTTTTCATGCTATTTTTTGTTTACTTTTTACTTTTCCATAAAATTAAAGCAAAATTCAAACACACATTAGCTACGATGCCTTCTTGGGGATCCACTGTAGATTATAAAATTATCTTATTTGGTAAAATACACAATGTGCAAATTGGGTTATTCAGCCCTGAGAGAAGGTATGTCAAAACATAGGGGGATTATTGTCCCTGTTTAGGTACTCCAAAAATGTTTTTCAGATATGGTACCAGTAATACCAGCTAAAAGAATTTCTTTTACAAACATGTTTCTTAAGGAAAAATGTTAATTTCTACCTCTCAACTGCAGGATTATCTCCACTATAAATATAGCATTGATCTAATGCACAACATATGGACTACATGGAAATCTCATAATACATTTTAAAAACTTTGGCATCTTTAGACTCTCTCATAAAGAATAATGAATACTATTAACCTATAGCTGCCAGGTTCAAGTAATGCCAACTATAGTTTTGTTATGTGAAATGTGTTTACATACTGATGGCTCCACAAGTGCTCAGCCACCAAGGAGTCAATTAGCAGGTCTACATAACTTAACCTGCTACTAATATGATACAGTTATCATCATTATCATAGACATTATAATATTATATTAAAAAAAATACTAAAGGTAACATGATATACAAGTAATGCTTCTGAAAATCAAGGAAAACAGTAAACAGGCAAGACAAGTAGACCTAGTGATTTACTCCTTAGTGACTAAGCACTTGTGGAGCCATCAAACTCACAGTGCCCATGAAATGTACATACATGCCATCCCCAGCAGCAATGGGTTAATACATCAATCTTTTAAATTACTTTAACCATACATTTTCCATGTAACTAAGCTCTCAAACCCTTCTACATGTAAGACACAAGATATGTTCTGAAAACAAATAATGTATAAAAATAGTTTCCTTAAAACTTACTCATCCTTTTCTTTTAACAATCTCTCCTTCTCTTTTTCCTTTTCAGCCATCCGTTCAATTCTGGCTTGGTGGCGCCATCGGAAAAGCGATGGGGTGTCAATGTTAGGGTGAGTGTCATCCTCATCATCAGAAATCTGAAACAGGACAATTTTTTTAAACTGCTGATATCTTACAAAATGGTCTGCAATCTTACACTCAATTTGATAGTTGTGAGATGCTATGAATGTGAGGAATAAGGTAAAGCAAATATCATAAATGGGTTAAACATATCCAGTAAAAAATAAATAAATAAATAAATAAATAAATAATAAAGATGTGACAATGTACAACAAATTATATAATCTAAAGATCAAGACAATAAAAAATCTATTAAAATATAATAACATCAAATCAAACTGGTTTATGCAAGGTAAAAATTGCTATCTTCAGAATTGCCCTTAAAAAAATTACAAATATATAAATCATAATCTCTACATGCATGCCTGGACAATCTATGAGCAACTGGAAAGCGATGAAAAACAGAAACAGAAACAGCTATAATAATTTTTCCTATGGTATTCAAGAACTTCAATGTATAAATGACTTTGTTGATAGGGCAAATTGTTAGCAAAACAACCCTTTGATAAATGACAGGTTGGTAATGAAAGTTATTAGCCAATCATCAGGATCTTTGCTTTGTATATATATATATATATATAAAAAAACAAAAAACGATGGGACGCAAAGATACTTTAGACGAGGCTATGATCATAAATCCACCATCACAATATTAGGCTACTTTTTTTTTTGCAACATACAAAACTAATTTAGGAAATTATCAATATTAGCTCCTGCACTTTGTTATATTCAACATTACATCCTTCTCACTTAGAGGTTAACTTTCAAGATTACAGTGTAGACTCATCAGAGGGAAACATTAAATTACAGTTTGAAATGATGTAGAAATACATACATATAATCATTCATGTATACAACAGCTTTAACAAAGTTTGTCAAATAAAAATATGATTTTGTTGCTTTTTATGTATTTTCTAAATATTTACAGTAATTCATGTCCATTTTCACTAACTCTTTCAACACAGCAATCTACTTAATGTTGTATGTATATATATGAAATATAATTTATTTTGGTGTAATACTGACCTCTTGAAATACCAGAATGTAAAATTTACCTTACTGAAACTTAGAAGATCAGGCTTTTTTGGTGTGTGTGTGTGTGTGTGGGGGGGGGGGGGGGGGGTGAGCTTTGCAGTTCAGTTGCAATGTGTATATTACTAGGTGTGTTTATGTGATGACAATGAAGTATTATCAACTGCTGATGGCAGGAGGGCAAATAAACATGCTATAGCCATTGTGACTTTAATTTTTGTTTAGACATTGCTAGCTCCACAAGAGCTTAGTCTCCAAGGAGTCAATCAATAGTCCTACCTGATCTCACTTATCTACCCTTTCCTGGGTTTTCAGTAATTCTACTTCTTAGTTTTTATTGCAATTAACAATGTTACTAATAATACTGCAACAACCATACTGCCTTTGATAACAATCATAACAATTATGTTGTTAAAAGCATAAAAAAAAATCCACAAAGTTCAGGAATGGGGTATTCAGGTGAGTTCGATGAGGCCAACCGACTGTAAAGCCATCTACGTGAAAGCAAAATTAATATATAAAACCCGCAGTTGATATTGTAGGTACATTTTCCCTCCTAGCATAAACAGGTTAATGATACTTTACTTATCATTATCACATAAATACTTCTAAACTTACACATATAAAATAAACTGGACTGTACAATAGTCTGGTCTAATATGATTCACCTTCCTTATTTGGGGTGTAGTATCTATAAAAATAAAGATTCTCTATATAAATAAGTTAAACTAAGTTCTTAGCTGTGAACAAATCAAAACATTTTTGTGTGTGAATGCAATGATGAAAAAAAAAAAAAAAAAAAAGTTCTCTTGTGTCCCACTTTTTCCTAATACTACTCAGTTCTGATCCATATATATAACAGCAACAAAAACATAGCTGGTAAATACATACCACCAAGCTCAAATAGTAAGAGTAAACTGGTATAAAAGCAAGTCTTCATGAAGTTGTTACATAAAGGCTGAAATATAAAAATTAGAAACTTCTGCATGTTACACAGAAGCAGCATTCACACCTATCCTCTTCAAGATATGTACACTAGTAACTAGAAGGTCAGAACCTGCATTATCCCAATATTCAGACAAACCCAAGAAGAACAATCAGTAGATCAATTTCTTGGGTCTACAAGGTGATACATCAACATCCACTGCATTTCCAATAGCAATCTTGTCAACATCAAAAGATGGTTTACATTAAAATGTAGTGATGAGTTCAAAAGTTGAAGAGAAAAAATGCCTAACCAAAAAAAAAGAAATTAGAATTTCAATTTATATTAAAAAATGAAACAAAGATTTTTTTTTTCTTTTTTTATGCAAGGGCAAAGGGCATTTCATAACAAAATGCACGGTTTTTTTGCAGTTTCCTGAAGAGGTTGGCAAACTTCAGAGGAAATAGTTACTATCATGTTGATTCCCAATTACCTTGGAACATGATCCAAATTACTTCTATTTCTTGTCTACACTTCTCAGTACAATGATAAAAAGTTACAAATGAAATGTTGAAATTATACTGTCATAGGTATATAATGACCTGCTTAAGTTTGTATCAAATTTTTGCAAGGAAATATGAAAATATCTCAAGGTTTGACAAAAAACTGGTTCAAATTATCCCTAGCTAACACTACTACATACACATACAAACATCATAATTTACACAAGTCTTTCCTTAGCATTAGTACTCGTAACTGACCCAACAGATTCAGCTTTGGAAAGGAAATTCGTTGAAAAAAAATAGCCCATTCAGTAATTCTTTCATAAATAAACATTTTATCTTGCATAACAGTTAATCTTTATGTATGGAGGTATTTAGCTATGGCATATTGAAGGTGATATTCTTGTAGAGGAGAAGATGTTGCAGTTGTCTGTACATGAAATAAACTGCTAATACAAACTGTAATGCCACAAGTAAATGAAAGATATCATGGAAAGAATGGCTCACAATGTAAGTTCACTTAGTGCTCCCAAGATTCAGCTCTATCTTGCCATGCATTTTTAAGTAAAGATATTGTTTGTCAGCTTGTGTTGGGGAGCAGAACACCCCTGAGTCAGTGATTAACTTTTGTGATAGTTGAAGACTTAGTCATAGACATCCAAATTGTGAAGAATTATCTGCATAACATCCCTCAAATAATATGACAGAAGCAATGAGTGCTGGGAGGAGCATCTTCGTAACATCTAGGGAAAGGATTCAATACTTCATTAAGTACCGATTATAAAAAAGTAATGCCTAACTAGCTGAAATGATCTTATGAAACCACAAATATTAAATGCAACTAGAGTTGTCTTCTACTTATGTAAGACCTAACTTTCAGTTCCAAATTGAAATAAAAAAAGACTGCCACAGTCTTTCATTGAGTACATGTGCATGTGCATGTAAGTGTCAGTGTAAGCACAAGTGTGCCTGTGCATGTGAGTATATTCATTTTGACCCACTTGCACATGGTGATGTTCTATCATGTTATGGCAAAAATTTCACTGGCACCTAGTGATAACATGTCATGTCCTAAGCCCAGGTACCAATGACTAGGATTTCCCCTCAGGAGCCCAGTCAAGAGCTGGACAACAGCCTAGGTGCAGGGTGGCACATGCAAAGTTACCCTGGCCTCAGCAATCTTTATTTGAAATTTTACCCATCACCAATAGCTCAAGGTTTACAATATGGCTTGTATGCTTATTCTGTTGCCTATGCTGACCCTGGTGGGTAATTCCTCACAGTAAGAATGCACTCACTATAGACCCAAACTCCACATC
>NC_061836.1:13247465-13259965 GCF_019202785.1 Penaeus chinensis
GAGAGAGAGAGACAGAGAGAGAGAGAGAGAAGGAAGGGGGGAGAAAAGACAGGATGACTCGAGGCACATCCTTTTCGGCGAATGGGGGCGTATCCGAAAGCGCGGTAGAACACTGTATATACTATATAATTGGATTTACAACAGTAGACGTTAGATATCGTTCACATGCTACCTAACATTATTAGTATAAGCAATTACTATAGGATTAGGATAACACGGGTATAAGTTATGTTATCAAATTATAATGTCGTGCAATTACGCAAGGTCCAGCTGCGAAAAATCACCATTCATTCAATATCGCAATCACTCTTGTTTTATTTCTATGCCGTTTCACCCCTGTATAAAATTGAAAAAAAAAAAAAAAAAACGTCTGACACATGCATAAGAATGGAAGTATTGTGCATTGATCTGTGAATATGAAATGTGACAGTATAGGAAGGGAAACTAAAAGAAATACGAATCATTTGACTTTGTAGAAATTAATTAAAAAGTAATATGTTTGAATACATTTAACATTGAAAGCAAGTGTATTTTCCCATGTGATAAAGAAGTCACAAAGGAAAGCTTTGTCATTTGAAAAATCGTCCTAGAATATTGTTATCGCCACCGACATCAATATAAACCGAATCTCTACATTAGATTATCAAGAGACACATTAAAAAGACAGAGAAAATAATTCTAAAAGGCAGAAAAGAAGTCCCTTTAAGACACAAAGGGTAATAGAAGCGAGGAGTTCTCATTCCTGATTCCGGCGGGGGTCTCGGGCCTCAGGCTGGAGGTGGAGACGAAGTGTTGTTGTGGGAGCGAGTGTCAGATCTCACGGCTCGGTTATTTCATGTGCAACTTCCACAGCTCCACACGTTGACAGCCATGGAGTCACCTGATATTCAAGCGAAGTATCAAAAGCTTGCTGCTGAGTACTCCAAGGTGGGGGAAATATGGGTTTGGTATAGTTTATAGCTTGTGTTTAAGGGCTTCTCTTTGGTGTGTGTGATGTCAGCTGAGTGAGCAGGGTTGTCATTCGAGAATGACAGTGTTTTGATGACAAGTAAGTCTTTTTATGAGCTCTGTGGGCTGTTTAGAGGATCGAGGGCTTAGTTTTGCCACGAAATCTGTAAACGCTTTCAGATTAGGCATGGAAGATGGGCAGGGAGAAGGAACTTTGTCATTCATAAAGTGGATTGTAATTTCACGTTCTGTAATTTAATTACCTTTCCTATATACTAAGTATGAGTCATAGAGTATTTGGATACCTCGGATTATTGGCTGCTTTGTTAAACATTCAGTCCCTTTTATGTTAATCATGATGGTTTGTGTGTGTGCATAGTGCAGCTCTGGCTCTTGAACTTCAATTTGTCTGCCATACATTACCAAGTGTTTCTACTAATGATTTGGAAAATCATGTGAGGTCATAGAGAAATTATAAAGGAAGTGGAATAGAAATGCTATGTAGAATATAAAGACAATGCATTGAAGGTTATGGTGGATAAAGCAGTCACCACTGCCTCCGATGAATGGACAACTACCCTTCTGGTTTAGAGACAACCAATACATGAGGCAATGCTTCACATAATTAAGAGTGGAAATTCTTTGCTTTTGCATGTCACATATATTAAAAAAGCAGGAAGCCGCAAAGTCCTGGGAATGTGCTAAATTTAAGCCTAGAATAAGATCGGGCAAAGACACAGAAAAATAAACAGTACAGTCCACTAAGGGGTCATACATTTTTTCATTTTCACAAGCATACAAAAAAAGCGCCCATACCCCCTCCAGAATGCATAGAGCAAAAAGATAAAATTATGACTGCCACAGGATCTCCAGTTTGATCCAGCTTGTCATTTTTATGATGTTCTAAAAAGTGTATGCCAGAGATTGACCCCTCCCCTCCCACCATATGATTTGTATGATCCTGAAACTTATAAAAAAAAAGGATGACCCCTAAAGGAATGGAAGTGAGAGTCACCTGTGTTTATTGTAGAGTAATATGCAAAGTGAAGAAGGTCTATAAGGATTCTTAAATTGACTCAGGGGTTGTTGTGGCAAGTAAAGTCTATCACTTATATTCTGGCAAGATAAAGCTTATACACTTTGACAGTTTATCATCATATAAGAAACCAGTCCAAATTCTCACTTGCTATAGTAGACATGATGTGTGTTTGCTAGCCTTTGCTGGTGTGGGCAGTACATTAGCTACTGCAATGGCTTGATGTGGTCTAATTCTGTGTGATTACTTTAGTTTGAGTTGTGAATTCTTATACCTTGTTTTTTTTTTTAGATTTTCAAAAATTTTGCCCCATGTAATTCTATTATCTGTCCTCTAAAATTATCAAAATCTACTATTAATTACTCTAATAAAAATAAGTATTGTATGATTCTTACCTATTACACTCTAAATCAAATTTGGCCATATCCATAAACAAACTGTGCTTGCTTAGGGTCCCTCTGGGGTCTTATGTCATTGGTAGTAATAGAAACACAGTTATTATGCAAATAGGCTAACTAGCTATGATTTATAAAAGTAGTTTTGGCAATGTCAGTGTAGTAGGGGTCCTTTAAATCAAATTCTGCATCAGGCTAATAAAGTTGGCCTGATCCAGATCATTAATTAATTTTGGTTGTATATACCTTGGAATATCTTGTTACATTAACTTCTCAGTTAATATAACATATAAGCAGTGTAAAAGAGAATATTATACAGCCTATTTATGGAAGCTTTTACACTTACAGCTCTGATATATAATCCATTTGAGTAGCCAATCATTTTGCTGACAGAGTACTGTATGTGGTTAAAATTACCATTGTCATAATACCAAAATTAAATGCAACTCAAGTGGCCCTGTAAGCCAAGGTATTTGCTGATTATTCATGTGTGTATTTCTGTTTGTAAATATATTGAGTGGATTGTCCAAACACTTGAACATGTAGTCACCAAGACAGCTTTTACACAGAATGTTTCATATCTTGTTCATCTTTTGGCATGATGCAATAGAAGCAATGATAGCTTCCATGAATCATAGTTATATTTGATATGTAATTATGAACAGGCCAGAGTGTAGCTTTACCACAACATGTAATAATTCTCAAGGTTTGAAGAATGATAAGTTATGTTCAAGGAAAATGGTATAACACAGAATCCAGAGAATGCATTATAATCAAATGGATACTAACAGATCATATCGTTATTAGAATTTCAACCAGGGAGTTTCATGGCATATTTGTAGATGTACATTGATATTTTCATTTGATTGCAAGTATACATAACTGTGATCATGGTCATGGATAGATGTGGAATGTTTTTTTTTTTTTTTTTAAGAAGGGGTAGCTATGTGAAATAAGGTTTTCCAGTCTGACCACCCTCACCCCAAAATTTCTTTTGTGTGTTAGAAATATTATCTCATTTACTTGAAATGATAAAGAATATCACAACGATGCCATTTAAAGGAGGTAACTGTAATTGTGGTCATTTATAGAATTCTTATGTAAACTGTAGTAGATTTTATTTACTGTTATAATAGATGGGATTGGTATTGTTTCTGTATGATTAGATTAAGTTGGTAAGATAAGATTTGATTGTTTATTTGATGCACCTTTTAGTTTCCTTTTTGAATAAAAAATTATGACATAAAACTTTTGCTGTATGTTTTTTGCTTGAGGCAAAATGTATGAAAAAGCCTTTGTAGACTTTATGGTTTACTGCTCGAATAATTTCATGTAGATTTCATATTTTTATTCTGGTTGAAATGATACACTTCTTGAGGTATAATTCTTCTCATTTTTAGCTTTTTTCTAAAAAAGATAATAAGGAGAATATAAAAAATAACAGGGATAATAATGATACTAGTAATTAAATGGTTTAACCCATAAAGCTGGGATGGCAAAAATGCATTCCATGCCCACTGTGATTTTAGATTATTAATTTTGCATGTTATTGGGCTGTGCAAAGTTGGAATTTATTGTGTAATAGACTGATCAATAGATTCTAAAGCATTTCCTAGATGTAGGTGTTCAAGAGACCAGCCGGATTAAGACTAGGAAGCAAATAAGTTTAGATGCTGGAAACTTTTGGAAAATCTCATGTGCATTGCTCAGATTGAAATTTTATTGAAGGAAATGGATAGAATGTGTATCAATTTATATTGATGTTTCTCATTAGCTTATATATGTAAAGGCAAAATTTGCTCCTGTTGTAGTAAGTGGTATGTGGTTGCTATTTATATATTCATATATATGTTTAATTTTCAGCTGCGTGCCCAAAACCAGGTCCTGAAGAAAGGTGTTGTAGATGAACAAGGAAAGACTCAACAGTTATCAGTATGTATTCAGTATAACTTTCTTGTTGCATATACTTACATGTGTAAGATATGATTCACATTCCTAAACAGTAATATCTCAGTCTGTCCATTGCTGCATAGAAGCTTTATCTTGATTCGTCTCTGCAGGCATGTGGCATGTGTAAGGGAATTTGATCACTCTTAATTTGGATATATCACTTAGAAGGAAAGCTTTTGGAAAAGCTGTTCAGAAACTTTAAGCTCTTTTTTCATATTTTCATGTTTTTTTAATTATTTATTTACCTTGCTTACGTGAAAGAACACCTTTGAGGTTTTTACTCTCAATTTGTTACATTAAACAGTATGGATTAAAATTGTCATTAAACAGTATGGATTAAAATTGTCATAAATATTTACTAGTTACTCCTCTTTCACACAGTATGTTGTTACCATTATATTTTGCTTTTTTCAGTATTATCATTATACTTTTTCAGGAGTTATTAAAGTCTCGTGATCAGCAGCTACGGAAAGCAGAACAAGAAAATGACTCCTTGACCTTTAGGAATCAACAGCTTACAAAGAGGCTAATGCTTCTTCAAGAAGATCTGGATGAAATACAGGTAAGATACTCATATTAGTGATATAATCACCCAAACTTTCTTCAGATATTTGATAATATGTATATCTTCTTAATCCCTAAAAGGTGTGTGATTTTTTTAAATGTCCATTGAAAGAGATGGCAGTTGATGTTCAAGAATGTAGTTCCGTTTCACAGGTCTGTCATATGAAAAAATGGCAGATATTGATACAAAGGTTATAGCAATCAGGTATAATAACCTCATCAGATGTATCATCTGATTTGTGGAACCAGGTGACAAGGTACACTTAAAAACCAGAGAAGACAAAAATTACATGAAAATACACCATGGCAACTGAACCTGAAGGCAAAACTACCCAGCAAACCCTATGTGCAGGGATAGGAATTGACACACCAGACCTGTTTAACAGAATTATTGCAATTTCCATCGGTTAGATACTTCATTTGGAAAGGAAGGGAGAAGAATACAAATATAGCAATAGAATAAAGAACTGGCCCAGATTAAGTAGTTTTTATGGTGTAGACAAACCATCTCCATATATGACATAAAAATACCACAAACTAAAAAATTCCAGCTATAAACAGTAGAAACAAAACTGCCACAAACTGACAGTATAGACAACTGCATCAGAAATTAGTAGATGTGTGATCTTCAACTTTAATCCCCTTAGTCAGTTAGGTCCATGGACCAATGGAACCCCAAGGGATAGTCACCATTACATTTGCTCATCAGTAAACTGCAATTATGAGTCTCAAACAAAGGGCAGGCTTGTGGAAAATCAGGATATCAGGAAAATCTTTCCTCTATCCCCCACACAGGCCACCAAGGGCAGAGAAGCAGAAGGCACTGATGGGAAAAACACTTGATACAAGAACCACTTGATAGATCTGTTAACATTTTTTTTTTCAGAACTTCACATCAGACCTCTAAGAAAAATCATTACTGATGTCATAGATATTGCTGTCCCTATCATTTGTAAGTCAATAAGATAATCAGTCCCACATGGACAGGAAATTGAAAAGTATACTTAAGGTACCTTTTTTAATTAACTGATTCTTCTCTTTTTGTAGTCGAAAACCAAAAGAGGGAGAGGAAAATCTGACAGTGTAACTGAAAGCACTCCAAGTGACCAAGATGTTTTTACTGAAGAATTACAGGTAAGAATTAGTACTATTGTTAATATAGATAAACTTGTAACTGCTGAAGTAGAAGCCTCACAGTATATTACAATGCCATATATTAAAGATCAGATTTTGATGCCCAAAGAAAAAAAAGGTGAATTGTTATTATACAAGTTGTCAAACAGTGATCTTTGGTTAACCTGGCTGACAAAAACACATGCTATGCCCTCAGTGTTTTTTGTTCATTGATTGCCTTTACACATAGATGGCTCCAGAAGTTCTTAATCATTAAGGAGTCAATTACTAGTCCTAGTCTCACATGTTTATTTTCCTTGATTTTCAAAATAATTCTGTTTTTGTTTTCATCCCAGTGATAATAATAACAATGCCAATATTAATAACATTAGAAAAAAATCCACAAATCTCAAGAAAAGGGGAAATCTGGTGAGGTTTTGTAGGCATACTAATTGGTTTCTTGGTGGCTGAACATGTGTATAACAAAATTCATGAAAGAAAACTACAGATGACACTTCATTTACACAGCAGCAGTGGATTAAAGAGGGCCACCTAATAGTATGATAAAGTCATTTATGCCACTTACATTTTTGCTACCATTACAGCTGAAGATACAGGAAAATGCAAGATTGCAGTCAGAGCTAGCAGACATTGAGGCTCATTATCGTAAAAGAGTGGCTGACCTTGAATCACAGCTGGAAGCTTCAGAAAGGGAAATACAAAAGAACAAAGATATGCTTCAGCACCGAGAGAAGTCTGCAAATGTAAGATTAGATGTTTTATATTTTCCTTTGTCTTATAGAATGTTTTTGGAGACACATTTTATAGAAACCTTTAGATGAGAAAATTTTTGATTTCCAAACTTTTTTCTATATCTTGATTATGAAAACAGAAGTGCTCATTGCATTTATGTTTGTCTCATTGGCAGTCTATGGAGATAAGATTTTCCCAAAGTGATGACTAATTATTTTCCTACAGGAAGTTGTTGACCAGTTGGAAAGTGAACGTGTGCGACAGGAGGTTGTAGCACAACACAAGGAATCTGAACTGAGATCACTGAAAGAACAAGTTGTAGTTCTCCAGGAGAAATTGAAAAATGCAGCTGTTCCTAACACCTCAACCATACATGATGTTCCATCAAGCAAAGAAGAAAAGCCAACTCATCACCCACTTCATGGCAAAAGTAGGTTGAAAGTAAGAGATGCTTGTTACTAATGTATTCTTTCCAGAATGAGATATCAAAAATGTTACCTTAGGATTTGAAAATAATTGAGAAGGAATTACTGACCTTATAATCCTTTGGGAGATGATGAAGTAAACAAATAAATTGAAATCTTGCTGGATCAACATTGACTCCAAGCCAGTTTTTTGGCTTAAGACAAATGTGTGATGCCAGGATCAGGCTAGATGAGGGTGCCATAGTGAAGCTGTGTGGGCATTGCCTTACTCAACAGGTTAATTTCATTTTGAGTACTGATATGTAAAACATTTTACAGTTCAGAACATTTTGTTAATGGAACCCTTTACTGTGTAAGGAGGTGTTTGCTTGGTAAATATTTTTTCTTTGGTTAACTCATTTTAATATATTAGGATGGCAAAATATTTTCTTACATTCATTATATTGCTACCTGATAACTTTTTATACAATGTGTACCAGCAAAAAAAGTCCTTTGGGTAATAGTGAAGCCTATGTTTATGCTCAGTGAATTTACTTTTCTGTGTGTTAAAGTTTATCATTACTTAATTTAATACAATTGACAATATTGAGTGTGGGATAGAAAAGATAATCAATAATTTTTTTTTTTTTCCATTTCAGAGTTATCGGCTATTAATCTCAGTATCCCAGTTCAAAATGGGAGGGATAAAGCTACAGGTGCCAGTGCTAGAAGTCTTGTAGATTCATTTGACAGCATGATTCAAGAATTTTGTACTTCATTTGCCAAATTTTTATGTACCTACAGTACTAGAGTGAAATTGTATGAACAGCTCTCAGAAGTGAAACAAAAGGTAAGTTCTATATCTTCTATATTTATATAGACAACATATATTTAAATATGTATTTACCATATTGTGCCCCATCTAGAAAAATGTACTTCATGTCTCATGCAGTGATAGTGAGGCTTGATGTCAAGCTTGAGATTTATGAATCTCCCAGGTTTAAACAGTCCAGATAGTTTCGCTATTAATGGTATATTACTTGAACAGTACCATTAAGAGATTTTGAAGATGTGTTAAACATTTGTGCTTTGTTTTCTGGATTTACAAGAATTGTTCTCTTTCCATTCTGTGATTGCTGTATTGTCGTTTGGCTCAGCTTTATTATTACAACTTATTTCATGGAAAGTGTAACGTGTATCCTATATTCTTATACATCATGGCATTTAAAGCATAATCTAAGTATACATTAATTAATGTAGTATGTAATAAAAATATTAATTGGTTAGTTCTTCAAAGAGACTTAGACATGAAATGGCAGTAATCCCCCCAAATTGTAGACCCTCAGCTTATCTGACTGTCTGTCTAGCTGACCAAAGAAAATGGTTGCTGGCATTTGAAGTGCTCAATTTTATGCACCAGAAAATATATATTTAACCCAAAACTGACGGTCATGTCATATACATCCAAGCAGTGCCCACTGTGAATTCAATTTATTAATTGTTTTTTACACACAGATGGCTCCACTTGTCCTAAGTCACCAATGAGCCAAGTATGAGTACTACTTGTCTCACCTGTTTACTCTTTCCCTTAATTTTCAAAAATATGTTATGTCATCTTATATTACCATTACTAATGTCAATACCATTTTATTAATAGTAATGTCTATAATAGAAAGAACACTATAGATATTGATAGTATTAGTAAAAAAACATAAGTTCAAGGAAAGGTGAAATCAGGTAAGGTGATGTGAAGAGCCATTTCACAAAGAAAAATCTAAAATGAGCACAGAATTTTTCCAGCTTCATTGGGTTAATTGTTATATCTCAGATACAATAAGTGTTAGTAGAATGGAAAATGGAAAAATTATCACAGATACCCTTTGTGTTTGGGGATAGATTGTTTATGAATATGGCAGTAACAGCTATCAGATAATTTTTTATCATATAAAACAGTGAGATATGTATTTAGATGTATTTGTGTGTCACAATGTAATAATAGTAAAATAACATTGACATATCAGGAGGTAACTCTGATATGTAATTGTATGGAAACATGCCATTCAGCCCAAGAATTACTACACACTCACTACATTTCATTCACAAAAAGACAGAGGCAATAACAAATTTGGGGGCCTATAAGTGTAGTGATGATTATAATGATAAATATAATAATAATACTTTGGTTTTATTCCATTTGTTGCAATGGATATTCTTGGTGTAACATGCTGTCTGTTTTATTTTGCTTCTAAATTACTCTGTGTGCAAGGAATGGCCAGGGTTACCATCCACTGGTGGCGAGGAATTTGAACACAGGTCAGCAAGATTGCTAGACAAGATTGCTACTGCTGCACCACACAGGACACAAATGATTTAGTTAATTCCATTTGTTACAATGATTATGTTTGGTATGACAGGCTGTCTGTTTGCTTCTAAATTACCCCCTGTTTGTAAAGAATGGCTGGGGTTACCATCCACTGGTGGTGTGGGATTTGAATGTTGGCCAGGAGGATTACTAGCTGAGAACGCTACCACTGCATCACACAGTAGTGAGGGGTATTGATATCATGGGTTTGACTAATGAAACTTGCCAAAGATTATCAAATGATATTAATGGATACTGCACATATCTCAATCATAACAAAAAACAATGCAGAAAAAAATTGTGCCAGTTTTTGACAGGCTTTCTGTTATTGTGGTCAATAGGACTACAAACTTTTTCCAATGAGCCATCAACATGATTAATAGGACTTTAGAGATTAATGGAAAGGTGGTGATTTTTCAAACTTTGAAGAAGAATAATCTAATGGTTTTCTGGTTACTGTTATAAGCTAGGTTTTTACCTGACACAGATCAGGCTGAAATATGCTCTGCCATTTGTTCAGTATTATTTATTAATCTGGCAATCTAAAAGATTGTTATGAATAATTTAAATATACTTTATTGGCAGTTAATGGATGCCTTGAATTCAGCAGCAGCACCTTGGCATTCTTTAGCAGCAGCTTATCACCAACTGGCAGAAAATGCCTCTGGGGAAGGGTTTGTTGCTTTAGAAACCCTTTCTGGGCTCTCACAAGTCAGTCGTCATGTGACATCCTGTGGAGCCATATTGCGGAAGGTCTTGCCCTTAGTGGTTCACTGGTTAGTAGATCATAAGATTGAAGTATGTTGAAGGTTGATGTTGATGATGATACAGGTAGTGTGCACAACCGTGTTATTATAGATTAAACTTCCAATTTCAGGGTATCAGAAGGGAGTAGAGGTCAGGTTGATGGTGACCGTCTAGGAGCAGCATGGAGTGCAGCATTCAGCAGACTGGTATCTGCATGGGGATCTCTGGCCCCATATGTGGCAACTCTTGCTAACCAGAGTAGGATATTGTATATTTATGGTTTTAGCTAAAATTTCTTTGACGGTGATGCTAAATATAATTAAAGTCATCATCAAACAAATTTTCAGTGAACATCACCCTGTTAGTAGTCATGTTTTTGTCTTGGTTTTGTTTTCTTTGTTACTGATTTATCAGTAGTTGACTTGCAAATAAGAAGTAATGAGTATTTCCTTGTAGTAGCGAGAAGATAGTAAATAAACAATATTTCCTTTTCATTAATTGTTCTTTGCTATTCTTCAGTCTCCAAGAAATATATATATCAAAGCTAGACTTTTACCTTTGCAGGCACCTCAAACTCAAGCTTGCCTCCAAGTGCCCAGGGTCGTGTTATCTCCATGCTCAGTGATCGACTAAACAATCTGCATGCAGCATTAAGAGGTAACTTGTATGATAATACCAATAATTTTTCAAAAAAAAAAGTTAAGCCACACATATTGTTATAACCCTGAAAGTAAGTTGTTATATTGAATTAAACTAACTTCCCTTGATGTAGATTTTCCTTTTTAAGGTGAAATTTCAGGAATTAAATGCTGACTATTGCCTACCAAGTTAGTTTTTCATGATTGATTTGTGACTCTCCATTTATGTGGCTATTAGTCGATACAGCACAGCAAGGGAGAAGAGAATATAAGATTTGTGTTTAAAACCTTACTTCTTCAGATGTATTAATCATACATGAAAAAGAAATCAGTATTGCATCAGTTTATTACATAAATAAAACAGTGCACTTATGGTAAAATAAAAAATTTGGTAAGGCTTAAAAAAAACAAAATTATTAATTTTTTACTTGGTTCTGTTTACAGAAGCAGGAAATACATACCAGAAGAAATCAGCAAGTGAGAAAGATCATCCCTCAACATCAGGAGAAGCAAAGGCAGCAAATGATGAAATAATTAATGTATTGAATACTCTCTCCTCTGTAACAAACAAGGTCTGTCTCACACATGGTCTGGGTTTTTGACTGTGATGAATCTTTATAAAAGGAATTTACCCAACCTTTCCTTATGTATTTATCATTGGGATTTGCCTCACTCTTCCTTATGTATTCGTGCTTTGTTTGTCTTTTTATTGAAATATATTATGTGCTTTATTTTTTCTTTATTTCTTTTTTATGTCTTATTATTATTCCCTAATATCCCTATATATTTTTCAATCTTCCTAGTCCTCATCTGCCTCTTTATCATTTACATTTTTTCTCTTTTTTTCATAATGTTTTACATGTCAAGTCTCTTTACTGTGTCTGCCTTCTTATTATTTTCCATCAAGGACTTCCCTGCTAAGGAATCATCTGATATTTCAGATGTCTACTGTGTTTAAAGAACAAGTTGTACCATCTTGGAGTAGAGGTGGTTCAACGCCAAGCACGCCATCATCACCATATGTAGGAATGCCATACAGCCTTAACAAATCAAAAAATAATTCAAGTTCTAATTTACAAGTAGGTGGTGGATTGTAGTGTTATTAATATGTTTTGCATTATTTTCATGTTGATATTGATATTTTGTTTAATAAGTGTGATGTCCACTATTGAATTACATTATACAGGAGGATGGATCCTCTACCTTGGAAGATGGAACACTAGTCAGTCCTAGTGATGCTACCAACCTTGGAGATGCAGAAGCCTCTTTGATGAAGCAGTTGGCACTTGCTTCATCAAAGTTAAGTCAGTTAGAAGCTGAGAGAGAGCACTGGAGGCTAGAACATCAGTTGTTGCAGTGTAAACACCAAAAAGAAGCAAAGGTAGAATCAGGTTTTAGGGGCGGCTAAGAAATATTTTTTTTTTTTTTAGTTGTCTTAAGTTTTGATTATTTTTTTTTTTTTTTATTAATGTGTTTGTTCAGAAATGTATTTCTGTGTTATGACTCTATATTAGAGGTAGACAATGACAAGATTTCCTCATTTGATCAGTGCCTTTTCTCCACTCTAGCGTGTGCGACAGTTAGAAAACC
>NC_061836.1:13267465-13274965 GCF_019202785.1 Penaeus chinensis
TACCTTAGGGTATTGTAAGTGAAAGGTTCGGATAATGATAATAACTAGAATTAACTGCTTTATGACATCTTTTAAGATAGCTATTTTGAAATTAAAAACTAACTGTTGTGGGGCTGTTAAAGTAGTCTTTGTAATTATGGCATAAATGAAAGGAAGTGTGACAAAGTTTCAACCTGTTATTTTTTCATAGTGTACTGTCAATGCACAAATTTTGATAATCTAGTGAGTATCATCTTAATGTCATGCAATTTTTCTTTTATTGATAGTGTTCCTCTTGTCCTTTTTTTTCAACTATTAATTTCATAAATCTATGTTTTTTGGGGATTTATCTCCTCAAGAGAAAGCCATTTAAGTACATTTATAAAAAAAACATAGGCATTTAAATTTCTAACTAGTGAGATGGTATTTTAGCTTCAGTGTTGTCTGTCAATCTTGAAAGTTACTGATTTGAGTTTTTTTTTTTTTTCTATTATTATTTTTTGAGAATTAAGATGATCAATGTTACTCTAGCTTCTATTGGATGCTATATGTACAGCAGTTTTATTGCTAGTCCTAAAAATTTTAGCTGATGCAATTTTAGATAGTCCCCATAAATTATATTAATTTTTCGTCAAACTTCTTTTAGCGCATTGCTATTGTAACAACCCCCAAAAAGTAAGTAAGTAAAATATAAATCTGTGTACTCTAGTAAATGTTCATGTGTATTAGGTGTTGGATGTATTTACAGACCTCATTTTTTTTACTTTTGTTTGGAGATACTGACTTTCAGTATGTTTCTGCATATATAAAATCTGAAATGTGCCTTTAGCAAAATGTTTACAAGCTCTGTATTTCTGCAATACATTCATGTATTGAGATTGTCCAAACTATGGTGTCTCAGTATTTAACAGCTTCTGCCACATCTTAGAAAAAATAAAATTTTCTGCTATTCATAGTTTCATCTTAAAAAAAGAATGTAATGATAATAACAACAGTATTGACCTTTGGATAGGGGGTTCAGTGATAGATTTGATATTATATTAGGGTTAAGTTTAGATTATTGGTTAATATTAATCAGTTGGGATGTAGAAAATAGGCTATATGATGATTTGATTAATTATAAGCTTCATGAACTTCATAAAAGATCTGTTTTACATACTCCACTTTTGTTGTTGATAAAATAATTGAAACATCTGTGAATGCTCACACTTGCATGCTAGTATAGCAAAGGGACATAAAACACATGCACATACCTATACTTGCACATATCCACATTCACTCCATATGTACAAACAAACATTCAAACACATAAATACGCACACAAAGAGTAAAGCCAGGGACATAGAACTCTTGATATTCACTAACATTAACTATAGTGCTACATGACCTTAATTGTCTAGCACATTTATTTTGCTTTTAACCATTAACCATTGATATAGAACTTGAGAAACAAGTTTGGCCTATGCCAAGTATAATCTAATGTTTTGAGAAGCAACTTCACAAGACTTTATGTATGTCTTCAGAATAGTTTAATTAAACACTACATATTCACAAGTCCAAAGGAGAATAAATGGTAATGCAAACAAACATTCTTACACATATCAATATGTACACCATCATATGTACTGTACATATTTTAGATAATTGGCAAGCCTCATCTGACACAAAAAAATTACATAAGATTTGTAATCGTCATTAATTCAGAATTTGCAAAGTTTAAAGCTTGTTAAAGCCAATGAATGGTAGCACTTTAATATTTTCAGTGATTAATTGGGTGAGGATAATGACTGATTGCACATGCTGTATATAGAAAGGTAAAGTAATAAGACAGAGTATAACATGACTTTCAGCCTTTGTAATTTATCTCTCCTAGGTTATTCCACAGCCCTTAAATGGGACATCAAAATTTCATAATGATTCTTCCTTTTTTAATTTTGTCAGTCATTTCTGTTTACAAACAATAAATGTATCACATGTGCATTGCAATTTAGGAAAAAAAATACAGAAAAAAATTAAATCATTTGGCTCATGTAAACACAAAACTGCAGATAGATTTTTTCCCTTCTGATACAGAACACAAAATATTTAATTTTCAAACATGTAAATTCCATTATAATCTTGATTTATCATGTCCCCTAAGTGCTTCCATTTTTTAGACTCTGGTACACTACACCAAAGTCTTTTTGGGACACTTTTAGTGTGTATATCCACATTTGTTTGCATGTTCATGTGGATGTGTTTGCACATGTGTCTACAAGTGTTAGTAATAGAATTTAGTTATTCTGTACTGTTAGGTCTACCTAGTATGGCCACAAGATTATTTGTATTATTTCTATTTACTTTTATGATCTGAATAGTTTTGTTAGGCGGTCTTGTACCATTAAGTCCTGTCCACATTTTGAGCAAATGACATGCTTGGTGAGACCTTTACACAAACCTCTGGAGAAAAAAAATATTGAAGCTTCAGCATGATTTTGGACTAATGTACAGGTTTAGTAATATCAGATGCTGTTCTCGTTTTGATTAAGAGTATGTTGTACAAGGCTTTACAAATTTCAAACATTATTTTTATATCTGAAATGTCACACACATTTAATTGCTCTTTAAAGAAAATGATTTTTTTTTTTTTTTCACTAGAGTACATTTTTTAGTTTTCTCTTTCTTAAAAATGATTATAAAAAAAACATGAAATATTGTTTTAAAGATACTTATTTATTATTTTTTAAAGTATAGTTTTGTTACAAGGTTTGCAAGCTTTCAGTATGATCCAGGTATGTTAGCATGGCCTTTGCTATGAATGATGCATGAGACTTTCTAGAGAAAAAAGAACTACCTCAAGTAGTAGGGAAAATATTCCATAGTAGGCATGATAAATCATAGCATTAATAAAATTTGGTGACTATTACCAAAAGTGACTACTTTATATGGTATTTTATTCAAGTAAAATTAACAATCTGTACTAAAATAATTATGTAGAATGGCAAATGATTATGTTGTATATTTTTTGGCATTGTTATATACTCAATCATTCCAAGATATGTAAGTACTTTTTTCAGTATATTCAGATATTTTATTCTTAAGTACTGTATTATTATATATGATAGGATAATATGTTTAGCTTTATATTAAATTTGTATATTATTGTGATAGTCAAGCATTGCTGTATTTTCATTTGATATAGCATTGTCAAACATGGAGCACATTTTCTAAGTCAATAGTAAACTATACATTCAGTTATATTCTTTTTTATCTCCTTTATTTTCACGAGGGTGCATTGGAGCAAAATATGCATGAATAGCTCAATAGGGTCATTATTGAACAAACAATGAAGTTTAACCATTTTATTGGATTATACAGAAACCAAGCATATCTCTGTATCAAATGTCTAATTCAAAAGATCAGTAGCTTCATGTGTCATGAAAATCCTAACTCCTTGTTTCTGATAAACATGAACTGTTTCCCACCAGTTTCTGTTACCATTTTGAATAAACTACATGTTATTTTTTATGGAAAAAAGCTGAAGAGAAGCAGTCATTTAGGAGTCTTACTAGATTAGTTAAGTCTTATAAACTGGAGAGAAAAGATTCTCTAAGAAATTACTCCAATGGTCACTGACTGATGCCTTCTCCAAGGTAATTTTAGTTTATTGACGTAGATGGCTCTACAAGTCTCTAGTCACCAAGGACTTAATCATCAGTCCTACCTTCTTACTTTTTTGCTCTTTTCCTTGATTTTCGGAAAGATTCTTGTTTTCCATTATCAATAGTATATTAACCCAATCCTGGGGAATGGCATATAAAAGACATGCCATGCCCTTTAGGAGTTTAGTTTATGTATTGTTTTTACACATAGGTGGCTCTACAAGTACTCAATCAGCAAGTAGTCAATTACTAGTACTACTTATCTTACCCTTTTCCTTGATTTCCAGAAAAATTCTCTACATTGCTAATACTAATGCTGGTTAATGTTACTGAGAGCAAAATACAGAGAAGAGGGAAACAGATGCTGCCATTTTATAGAGCATAAGAAATAGTCATAAACTGCACAAGTACAAGTACAAGTACCGCAAAATGACCCCCCCCCCCCCATCCCTTGCTCATTGTTGCCCTGGGGGGGCTTAGGAGGCAGAGACTAAGGCTCAATGTAGGGGATTAACCCTACTGTGGACCTCAGCCCTTGCCTCTATTAATTATGCATGGTCTTTTCTTCTCCTTTCCTCTTCCTTCTCTTCTTCATCCCTTCTTCTGTCCACTTATCCTAATCATTAAATCATTTTTACCCTTTTCACCACAATACTTTGTCATCATTTTGTGTAACCTTTGATGTCTAGCACATTTATTTGTTTTGACCATTGACCATTTTGGAAATTCACAAACATCGCATTGTGAACCAAAAACCTTCTTACAGGGGGGCCTGGCCCCCAAGCCCCACCCTATCACTATATTTTGAATACACATTAGATGTTGACATGGCAGAAAATTTTCAATAAATAAAAATTACCGCAAAATTATGTAAATATCTACTGTTTATCACCACACAGAGAAAGGGTGGAGAAAATTAAATCCCAAAACAAAGCTACAGTTAACATTAAATTTTCCCATCAACACTGGGTTAATAACAATTATCAAAATGTCAATAACAGTAATAACAGCATTTGAAAAAAATTGGGTCATTTTTGTCCAATGAATGACTCCTTGGTAACTGAGTACTTGTAGATCCATCTGTGCATAACAAAAGTCACAAAAAACTACTCTAGGCAATACATTAAACTGTAACCAATGGGTTAAATGCATAAAGACATTTCCGGCTTCTTTCAATCTGTTTTGATCTGGAGCTACTGCAACTTCATTAAAAGCCAGTCTAAACATGAAAATCCTAAATTCTTGCTTGAACTGAAGACACTGACATTTCAGGCAACACACAAAGTTAGTATTAACCCTTTATGGACAAAATATACTTCCCTTGGCCACACAAAGTATTATTTTATCAATGTAGTAAAAATGACAGATTTGAAAACATGATCATAAAACTGCAAAAATAAGGATAGAATTTTCAAAATCCACAAATGTTGGGGCCAACAGTTTATTGGGCATGGCTGCCCTCAGACAACGAATCAGCAACTAGCTGCTCTCCCCTGATAGAGGGATACTTGAATTCATCACACCTAACACAGGGTACTAATTCTATTTTGCCCTATTGAAAACCAGTGGAAACTTGTACAGTGAAATTTTCATACAGGGTAACACTGAGTTGTAGCAAATCTTTGAGAGGGAGAGAAGACTAGTAGTGGTTGTAATCCAAATCCACTTATGCATATGCTACATTGCTCACAAAGATTTTGAATCATATAAAAGCAGAACATCACTGACTTCGGAAATTCTTCACTAGTTAAGAAAACTGCAATTTAAATATAATCCTGTCTTCTCTACTTTTCTATACAAATAACCCCAGAAAGTTATTGTAGTACTTAATCTGAGTTCCTTATCTTTATATTGCTGATGTCTTATGTAGTTCTATCCAAATACATTACCTATTTCAGTCTACAAACTCCTGTGAGCAGGAGTCATAAAATATATCAGGTTTATCCTTTTAAAATTCTTCAAGAGAAATGAACAGAGCTATCATCTACCATAATGTACTCAACATGTACACCTACAGATCAGTCATCTAAACAAATAACAAAACAAATGGAATTCCAGTTATCAACCACCTTTCACTACCATTTCCTATAGTGCTACATGACCTTAGATGTCTAGCACATTTATTTTGCTTTTAACCATTAACCATTAACCAGTTATCAAATTATAACATCTGCCTCATTTCTAAGTGCTTACCAAGTTACCGGCAATCACTTATAAATAATATCAGAATCACTGTAGGCCAAACACAGTAGAAGTAGTTGCCTTCAGCAGAAATACACAAATCAAAATCTGCACTTTAAATCACCATAGATCTGATCAAGAATTATTCAACTTTTGACTATAAATGAAAACTCTA
This sequence comes from Penaeus chinensis, assembly GCF_019202785.1. Classification (NCBI taxonomy): domain Eukaryota; kingdom Metazoa; phylum Arthropoda; class Malacostraca; order Decapoda; family Penaeidae; genus Penaeus; species Penaeus chinensis. The sequence goes on from NC_061836.1 coordinate 13,273,442, forward strand.
AGTGTAAACTTAAAGAAACTTTTGATACACTAAGGCCAGCAGTCTTTTCACTGCTGAAAACATTTCCCCATCTTTTTTTGAGATCATTATTAGATGCCACATCACTTTACTTATCCCTTGCTCTGGGCATAGGTGTTCTCATGATAAAAGCACCTTTTCAACTCTGTCCACAACTATTGTTTTGTAAAATTTGGCAACTCAAAAGTGGTGACTAATCCTTTGTAATAGAGTACTTGATATTAGCTTGTCTCTAAAATGGATTTTCAACCCAAGATATGCATATGTTTGGGGTTTATCTGGTTAAGTCACCCATAGGTATCTCATGACATCCTACAACCCTTGGAAATAAAATTGCAAAACACCACTTGCAGACATGCTTACTTATTGCACTCCTTTGACTTGTGTCACCATTGTCCATGCACTTTGTAGGCTAAGTAACATTGTATACATCAGGGAAGTTGGTAAAGTCTTTCATGGTAATGCATGAATGCTAACTCAATTATTGTAACATGCATTTATAATGCATGAAAAGGGCAAATCAAAAAAAGGTAGAGCTTCCTGGCTACCTTCTTGGTGCAGAGACAGCCTATGGTGCTTGTAAGAATCTACAGCATATTTTGCACATTGTGGTTTCTTCTTTTTACATTACTACCTTTTCTATAAGAGTATTATTCCAGTACTACTTTGGGTTATTGGTCTGACTGCATCCTTTAAAGCTAAATTAAAATGATTATGCAATACATCTGAATACACAGTAAATATACACTACCAAATATTCTTCTATTTCCATTTCAATTATCACTCAAAGTAGGGGGTTACTTGGCTAAGAATGCCCAAAGGGTATATGGGGAGATCAAGGGAAACACAACAATAACAACTCTTGATGATCTCGGGAAAGGAATATGAAAAGTGTTTTGAGCAGTGAGACCACTCCTCAGAAAATATTTAGAAACCCTTTGATGGGGATACAAGTTTCTATAGTTTAACTATTACCATTTTCATTCCACAACCTAAAGTTGGATACTTTTCATATTACCATTTTCATTCCACAACCTAAAGTTGGATACTTTTCAATCTCAAGTCATACAGCATTATTTCATTATATCGGAGGCAGATGCAACCTTGTACTGAATAACTAATTTGTTGTGGTTTGAAAAAAAAAAAAAATTCCCAGCAGCATTTACTTGGAAGGATATTTCATTGGTGAAAATGGGGCCAGTATTTTTTTTCATCTAAATATTAATATCTAAATTGTTCAAATATTACAATAATTCTAGTCTCTAGATGTTTCTTTGCTAAATTATTAAGTTATGCTCAATATCTTCTTCATAAAACTGAAAAGAAAATATACCTATCTACACAGTATAAAAAAGGTGCTGAGAAAAAAAGTTCAAAAGCTAATTATTTTTTCTGAAGGGAAAGGTTACTGAAGAACACATACATATCAAAACAGTATTTTTATTAACAAATATTTACAAGAAAAATATGTTAGTTTCATATACAGCCAATGTTTGAATCTCCATT
>NC_061836.1:13287465-13292465 GCF_019202785.1 Penaeus chinensis
CATAAACTCTATCTCTGGCAGGTATGTCACTATGACCTCAATTTCTTACTGTAAAATGAAATTACAACATACAGCTCAAGCCTTCAGAAGGTCACTGAACAGATCCCAGTACCTGCACTCTCACTTTCATCATCATGCTTCTCAGTGCAACAGGGACACTCCTCACCCAATATCTCAAGTGTATCTACTTTTCCATTAATCATTACTGTTGTTATCATCATAAATATCTTGTATAACATTTTTTTGTTAATATTTATTCTCAAATTTTCCTCATTGCTATAACTTTCATAACTTTTACCTTTACCATTAAAATAATCAACTTGATTTATATTTTCTATTACCATTATTTTTACTTTTATCAGTATCATTCACATTTTACAAAGCTTTTTATGAGCCTCCAATTTCACATGATGCAAAACCGGACACAAATGTTACTTCATTTCTAAGAAGACAGTATGTGAATTCAAACCAGATTTCAGTATATGCTAATAATGCATGGTGGCTTTTAAAACAGGATTTTTTCCTCATTAGCATACTGGCTGTCTTCTATCTAATTACAAGAGTTAAAGGGGTTCTTATATGCAAATAATCTACCTTACAGAACCAGCTGCAATTTTCAATTTTGAAACAGATCACCTATCTCATACAAAACAACAACTGATAACCACTTTTGTTAGTAAATGGTATATATGTATCTGCTGTTAGGATTTGAGTGGAAAATTAAAGCCAAATCATAAGGGTAAAGATTACAAATAAAACCATAACACTTTCTCTGGTCATCCTATTGATATGAGCCACTCCTCAAAAGGCTGGTCCTGAGACATTATTTCATATGATTTGTTAATTATAAAGACTAAGTTCAAATTAAGAAAGAAAAAGGAAGAAAAAAATATCAAAATAAAACTGATGGATCAGTAAGTAATGTTTGCAACAGCCTCTTCCTTCATTAAAACTCTGTTAAATCTTGCAAATAAGTAAAAAGTTAAATTAAATGAGAAAAATATAAGCTGGAAGAGAAAGACAGAAAGAAATAGAAGATATAAACATCATTTTCTTTAGATCAGTGGTTCTTAACCTGGGGGATGTGGCCCCCTTGGGGGCCGTCAGTAATTTTGAAGGGGGAAAAAGCCCTTGGGGAAAAAGCAGGAATTTCTCTTATCATATTCATTGTTCTCTTAAAGAGAGCATGGTCAAATAATGAGAATATTAATAATTAATAATAATGTGAGTAATTCATACTCAATAAAAAGAAAGAGTATATTTACAATTTTCTTTAAATTTTTAAAATTCATAGATGTAAAGGGGGTGTGGAGGGAAGGACCAATTCCAAGAGGAGGAGGTAGTAAAAAAGGTTAAGGACCCTGCTTTCGATGGACAGTATCTCACATGACTCAACATTATGCAAACTTCTGACCTTTGGTGACCTTCAGTCAACTCTAGCTTAATCATTTCTATATCACTTATAAAACCATTTCAGAGCAATAATGAGTGTATATGATTTGAGTAGGTTGAATGGATTTCTCATCATGATTAATTTGTTTATCCTTACTGATAAATTTGTTTATCTGTGAATTATCTTTTTTCTTCTTTTCCTTCTTTCTTTTCATTTTCTTTTTATTTTTTGACAGATGAACTTATCTGACCCCAATTTTGTTTACCTTTTGACCTCCAGTGACCTTAAATTTGAGTCAATCCTAATAATTTCTATATGACTGAATCCTTTACAGAGTAGCTGGTCTATAAGATAACTGTGCAATATGTTATTGTTATCTTTATCATGGTTATCCATAAAGTAGGATTCAATTTATCAAACAGGATAAAAGATTTAGCTAAATCTAGCTAAAGACTCCGGATGAGGTCTGCATCTCAATAGTGAACTTGAATTAAATTTTTCCTCTCAGAATTCATCAAATAAGCACATATATTTAATTAATATAGTAATCACGGTTCTATGATGAGGAAGTGGTCTATTTCAATTCAACAGTTGGTAACTCTGGGTTCAATGATTACTAAAAGGATCCCCATAAGCAATAACCATGGTGCACTTCCAGCAATGTCCAACATGTATCCAATATAGATTTTATGGCAGGATAAAGCAGGAATTGGTTCCAAACATATATAATTCAAGCTTGCTAGACTCTGCTCAAACAGAGACAAGAGGAGTAACATTTAACAAAACTTTTGCACCTACTGAAAATTTTTGTCACATATATTTCTCCATTTTTTTGTTCTGGCTGTGACATCAAAATGATATACAGTGTAATTTATAATAAACAAGAGGAACTAGCATTTAAAAAAGGCAAAATTACAAAAACTGACAGACAGAAATTATTATAATCTCCATAATTTTCATTACCATACACAACTTCAGACGACTCTTGTAAATCTTTATTTAAAATATACTAAATGATATCACGCTTTTGTAAATATTTAAAAGACACCTGCTTATCTGTTACTGGCCTTACAACATTGGTCGAAGACTGTAAGCATTTGCCAGCGTGTGATGTCTTGACAATGCACCCATGTTAAGCTGAATTTCCAGAAGCAGCCCTTTCATTATAGATCATTGGAAATTTCTAAAGGGAACTGGATAGAATATAGCAGATATAATTACGAGAAGCAAGGGCAAAATTTTACTAGTTCACCACAATGTTGTAGAGCAAAGCAAGTAATACTGTTATACTAATTATTAAATTCCCAATATCTTTCCTTAAATGATTATCTGCTACAGATGATTACTTACCGAGATAACAATTTCTATGTGCTTATTTACACTGGCATATTACCTGATTACACTTTGCAGAGCAAGGAGATGGGGGTCCAAGGGTAGGCTAGGCTATGTTACGCTAGGTTAGGTTAGGGCAAGCTAGACTATGCGAGGTTATGTTCGGTTCAGTTCAATTCTATTTAATTTGATTCTATTCGGGTCAGTTCACGTTGGTTCAATTAGGATAGGTAGGTCATGTAAGGCTAGGCAGTGAAAGGATCTTGCTCAAAGGGAGGGTAATTACCTGTTTTGGTAATTGGACTACCAAGGTCTATCTCTAAATTGAGTAACTTCCAATGGAAATGAAGGTAAAAACAATCCAAAATTCCGGACTGACAATGGGGAAAAGCTAGATTTCATAATGGGTGTGAGGATGGTGAACTTCAAAAATTTTAATGACAGTCCTGTCTGGAAAACTCCTGTGAGAATCCTCTATATATTAAACCCTCATTATATCAAATACAAATATGCACTTGTAATGCATGATTTTCTTCAGTTTTGCAAAAATTATGATTACTTTCCAGTAAAAGGTACACATCTAATCTCACAAATCAGCTTCATGAAGTTTAAAACGTTTTCTGCTATTGTAGAACCAATTAAGATATTAATCTATAAAACTATAATTAAAATTTATTTAGGCTCTCATGAAACATATAATGAAAACAACAGTTACATAAGCTAGCAACACTTGCTTAACACGAGTTCAGTCACCAAAAACTCCATTAAATCAGTATGACAATCTCACATCACAGCCAAAACATGTACTCCATGATAATCTGCGGCTAAAGACACACAAAGCAACATTTTCCCTTCCACCGTAGTAAAACAAATTCCACAAAAACAAATCCAAACACACGGGTCCTTCAAGCGAATCAGCTGATCGGGAACAATACAGCTCTCGATGGCTTATATCAAGGTTATAAGTCTCGCCAGAGCCTCCCTCTTCTCCTTTCTCTCTTTCCCCTTTTTGATCATATTTTGGGCCTCGAAACCCCTCGTGCACTGACCTGATTCGGGTATTTAAGGTCGTTCTGGCAACGGGCAACAGGAGACGCGTGAACCCGCACCTTGAGGCTGCCATCTTCATCCCTTCTGAACACATACGTGAAGCCCAGCTGAGCCGCCGATCACTCTTTTCGCTTGCTTTCGGGCGTTTTATTTTTGTTTCGGACACTATTTACTTTCCCTTAACACGATCTTTTCAAAAACCTAGAACTTGTAATAACGCCTTATAACGTTATGATATTGAAATAAAACCTATACTAATTCCATCTAGGGAAAAATAATAGACTCCTCCCTCCCTCCCTCGGAAAAAGAGAGATTTTCCCCTAGGAAAACTTTCACCGCGCGGTCTAAATGCTAAGAAAATTGTCCCAGAACAAGGTCAACAGAGCGGGCGGGCAGGTCGGGGTGCGTTGCGGGGACGGCCCGGGGATCGATCCCACGGCAGACGACGCACCCCCTCCCCCCTCGCGCGCCACCTTTGAATGCCCCGTCATGCACGTCAGGCACACACACGGCCAACTCGACGCATCCCCCCCTCACGCGCCACTTTTGAATGCCCCTTCATGAACGTCAGGCACATATACGACCAACTCGACGCACCCCCTTGAACGCAACCTTTGAATATCCCGTCATGCGCGTCAGACTCACACATGACCAACTCGACGCACCCCCCTCGCGCGCCACCTTTGAATGCCTCTTCATGCACACACACGACCAACTCGACGCACCTCCCCTCGCGCGATACTCTTAAATATCCATCATCCACGTCAGACACGCATACGGACAATTCGACATATCCTCCTCATTGCAACCTATCTATGAAAGTTACACCATGCACGTCAGGCACACAAATGGCCAATTCGACGCACCCCCACCTCGCGCGCAACCAATGAAAGCTCTAACTTGCACGACAGGCACCCATACGGCCAACTTTACATCGTCCCCCCAACGCGCCATCTTTAAATGCCCCATCATGCAAGGTCTAACTACTTATATAGACTTTGCCTATCATGCACACACGGCCAAATCGCGCGATTTCGGTATTAGTGATTAGTATTAAGCTTATTAGTATTAGATACACACATGGAATGACATGTGCCGAGAAGCTTGCTAGAAGTTCGTGAAAAAGATTTATGCAAAAAAACGGACATTAATGAGCATTTGATATCTGCCATATCTGAATGCGACAGTGAAATAATGATACGAAAACATTACTATACGCTTTTTA
>NC_061836.1:13302465-13304965 GCF_019202785.1 Penaeus chinensis
GGGAATGGGAAGTGAAGTCGACGATCGCCATAAACGAGTCGTCCTTGTTCACCCTCCAGCTGTGTTCCCACGAACTGCCGAGGCCACTAAGCAACCCGCACGCCCACCGCTCACCCTCTAACACATTCACACTCCAAGCCCAGAACTCTTATTTGCGAGGAAATGAACAACTCTTACGTGGGTATTCCACATTCTTGCCAAAGCTTTGCCCAAAGCAGGCAGAAGAGGACAAAGAAAGATGGACTATATATAGAAGAGCATGACCATGAAATGTTGGTCATGGGAAGCCCAAAGTGTTCATGATTCGGTATGTCCTGAACGATAGGCGGGTGAGGTGGGGTGATGGCGGGGAGGCAGGGGCAGATGATAGGGAGCGGGTCACAGGATGGGGGTGCCAGGTGGTGCCACCGTGTGATATGCCTGCATCGCTGGCAATCCACCCTTCTGTATCACTATTCTAGCCTCTGTCATGTCGCAGTCCTTATAACAGGGCAATTGAGATTCCACGAAGTGATTGATAAATACAAAAATGCAAGTGACAATTGCTTTACTTTCTTCTAAACGCACGCTTGTCGATTCACGAAAGAGAGCGCGCTGCAGATTTATTACGTGAGGAGAGATAACCTTCACAGATCACAGATGCCTCTGATCTCTACCAAGCGTAACCTGCTTTGAGCTCGATCTCATTTAACTATATCGTTTGTTTTTATCCTTCAGCTCCACATCTACCATTTTTTGCTTCACTGTAAAAACCTGCGCGTATTATATATCTTACCTACTTTCCTAATACCTTGTCTTACCTAATTCTAATATTTCAAGGAAGTACTTACAACGCATATCCAGGGGTAAGCAAATGCCACGTGCCTTTTTAAATTATAAATTAGATAGTAAGAATAATGGTAGAAATGTAAACAATCAGTCATTATATTTACGCAAAACACTAACAAGTGAAACAAAATATATCCCTGGCATATGAAATAATCATAACCACAACACGATCTTAAGAAGCTGTATTAGATATAGCCTGCCTGTACATCAACAAGCGTGTATTAAGTAAGTACTGGACATAAAGTTGACTATCCTGATCTTTTCTCTTTGGCCACCCATTATGAAAAGCTCAATTTATATCGCAAGTTTGCCTTTATATATGTAAACCTTCCAGTCCGAAGTAACCATCCTTGTCTACCCATACGCGCGGCCATCTGCGTTGTAAACTCTTATCGTATTTTAGAAACTTCCTTCGGATAAGCATAGCCAACACATATTCTAAGCAGCATCATAATACCGATATATTAAGAGTACCCGCCTCACTCAAGCGCCCTAATCGAAACACTACTTTATATGAACACATACATAGCCTCACACATGATGATATCCTCATGCGTACTCCCACACGTTTATACATAGGAAATTATACATTCTAGTATGTGAAAAAGACACATGCACACATGTGGATGTACACGCAGTCACATAAACGCGAAGTACAAGTGATAACAGAAGAAACCAGGGAAGCAAATAATCTCGAGAGATAGGATGTTCCAGGAACAGCAGACGCCGAGCTAAACCACGTGTTCAAAACGATGGGATATCAGCAGGCGCCGCTCGTATTTCCTCTTAAGTCATAATTCTAAATGGAGACGCCCATGAAACTATGTGTCAGCCTCGCGAGAGCTGCGATGATGCTACTTGCCTCATTAGCGAAGGGAAAATAAAGTTTCCTAACAATACATGTGCAGTATTTTTAACTTGATATGTGCATATGCTGTGATACAGTATCAAAGGATTTACTGTTTCGTTCTCTTTCATATGTAAGAAAATATCGGAAGTAGACTGTACCTCTTGTCTACATTTTTTCCCTGATACCAGGGTTTCATTTCTAAATATAATTATATAAAAAAATATTGTTTTTTTTGAAAACTTTCGGCAATAAAACAACGAATTGTTGAATAATAAATATTTTAAAGACTCTTATTATATATATATATATACATATTCTTTTTCCCCGTTTCCTCTGTCGTCAACAGCACAGCGTCTTAGTCAAACATGACTTGCAAGGACATTTTGTCGCCATGTTCATGGTTGCTTTTCTTTGTCGGTTTGGGCTGGATATATCTAAAACACGATTCCGAGGTTTCCGCTATGCTGCTTGTGTTCCCGTTGACTGTCAGGGCTTTAGACCTTCTTATGGTGTTGCTCATACACATGCTAACACACACACGCACACACACACACACACACACACACACACACACACACACACACACACACACAAACAAACAAACAAACAAACACACACACACACATAAATATATATCCATATAACTTATAGATTGATAGACAGATAAATATATAGGAAGATAGATAGCCATGTAGGTAGATACATGCATACATACATATTTCTGTATGTAGATATAAATATAAGTATAGATAACATCTCTCAGTCTGTCTGTCTGTCTGTCTATCTGTTTGTCTCTCAACACACACATACGTATATACCCAT
>NC_061836.1:13309965-13312465 GCF_019202785.1 Penaeus chinensis
CTCGGCGGCGGCGCGGGCGGGGGAGCGGAGCGGCGGCAGGCGGCGGCAGTGCCATCTAGCGGCGGGCGTGGCAGCGAAGGCGCCGTCCCCGCAACACAGCCACAGCCAGTGACGTCACACCAGCGTAATGGGCACCAGTTTTATCGAATGGTGTTGAATGGGTGACAGTACGGTCGGCCTTACAGTCACTTTTGCCCCATTTCCCTATGCACTACTGGGACCTATTGGTGAGGTGAGACGGGGCTTGTGAGCACCTGAGCAGAGAGAACACGGGCGATGTTCACGGGCAGCCTTAAAGTGAAAATATGCGAAGCTACCGATCTCCGCCTTACCGACTGTATGACCCGCTATGTCGGAGTAGCAGGGGTGGGAAAAGGTCCTCAAGACCAAACCCTGGATCCTTACGTGACGCTGGAGGTGGACGAGGTACACTGGACCAAGACGCAGGCCCGACAGAAGACCTTTACGCCCATATGGAACGAGAGCTTTGAGCAAGACGTGATGGGCGCCGTCCAGCTCGGCCTCAAGATCTTCCATGACTCCGCGGTCGGCAACGATGACTTCGTGGCCGACGCTTCCTTGCTCTTCGAGGAAATATGTGCCGAGAACCAGACCCATGCCGACATCTGGGTAAGTGTCTTATCTGAGTGGCCCTTTTGGATTTTCGAGTCGGGGAGCGGAGGGAGGAGAGGCACAGAGGGAGAGAGAGAAGTCTTGGGAAGTCACGGTATTGATGTCAGGCCTTCACCTCTCCCTCTCTCACTCTCTCCGTCTCTCCCTCTCTGTATATCTTGATCTCGTATTACCTCTCCCTCGTTTGTGTGTGTGTGTGTGTGTGTGTGTGTGTGTGTGTGTGTGTGTGTGTGTGTGTGTGTGTGTGTGTGTGTGTGTGTGTGTGTGTGTGTGTGCACAGTATGTGTGGTGGAACCTCAATACACATAGACCTATGTGTATTGTGTAAGGTTGTGTTCATATGTATGTGTATCACACAATTGTGTGCATGTGTATCTGTGTATATGATGTAATTGTGTGTGTACATATATGTATACTGTGTATACATATGCAGATAGCTGTATTATTTATATACTTCTTTTGTGGGAGTATATGTATGTGTATGTATATGAACCATGAAAGACTGAGTGTAAGTGTATAGTCAAAATATGTGTATGTATGTGAAAGACTGTGTATGTATGTATATGTATTGTGGAAGTGTGAGTAGGGATATGTATTGTGGAAAAATGTGTGTACAAATGTGTATCATGGAAGAGTGTGTATGTATGTATATCTTGAAGAATGTGTGCTTTTGTGTATTGTGGAAGAGTGGCTGTATATGTGTATCATGGAAGTATATATGTATACATGTGTATCATTAAAGTCATTAAAGTGTGTACATGTGTATTGTGGAAGTATTTGTATGTATGTGTATCATGGAAGAGTGTATGTATGTAAGCGTGTGTATGCATGTTTAACATGGATATCTGTTACGTTTGTGTATCATGAAAGTGTGTACGTATGCATTATGGAAGTGTGTACAGATTTGTATTGGGAAAGAATGTGTGTATCTATGTGTATCCTGGAAAAGTCTAGGCTATGTATGTATGATTATTGTGGAAGAGTGACTACGTACATGTATCCTGGAAGTGTGTGTGTGTGTTTCTATTGTGGAAGATCATATATATGTATGTGTATCATGGAAGAGTGTATCTACGAGTTTATATCGTGGACAAGTGTGTATCTATGTATGTATCAAGAAAAGTGTTTATGTGTAGGTATATCATGGAAAAGTGTGTGTATGTATATCATGGAAAAGTGTGTATACATATGTGTATCATGGAAAAGTGTTTATACATATGTGTATGACAGAAGAGTTTACGCTTGTGTATTATGGAAGAGTATGTCAGTGTATTGTATGGAAGTGTTTGCATGCATATGTTTTTTGTGAAGGAATGTGCATGTATGATGTATATGGAGTAAAGTATATGTGTGTGTGTGTGTGTATGTGTTGTGTATGTGTTGTGTGTGTGTGTGTGTGTGTGTGTGTGTGTGTGTGTGTGTGTGTGTGTGTGTGTGTGTGTGTGTGTGTAAGAGTCAACATTAGTGTATTGTGTAAATGTGTTTTATACCCATGTGTATGTGCACCTGTATACGCGCACCTGTGTACCATATTTGTATGGTCATCGATTAAGAATGTGTAGAAGGGTATGAATGGATATAAACTCTGGAAAATTATATAAATATATATACTCTTGAATTTTTATTTTATCATACATGTGTGTATGTCACACATACCTACAGTAGGGCATACATACACAATCCATACACACATATAAATATTATATATATATATATATATATATACATACATACATATATAATATATACACATATATAATTTATATAAACATATAATTTATATACACAAATATAATTTGTATACACAAATATACTATATATACACATATATAATATAAATACATATATATAATATAAATACATATAT
>NC_061836.1:13319965-13334965 GCF_019202785.1 Penaeus chinensis
TCTTCTCTCTCTGATCCTTTCTCCTTTCTACTCTCTCCTCTCCCTTATCCTTTCTCCTTTCTACTCTCTCCTCCTCCTTCCTCTTCTCCTTTCTCCCCTCTCCTCTCTCTATCCTTCTCCTTCTACTCCTCCTCCTCTGATCCTTTCTCCTCTCATCTCCTACTCCTCCTCCTCCTCCTTCTCCTCCTTCTCCTTCCCTTCTCCTCCTCCTCCTCTCCTCCTCCTTCTCCTCCTCCTCCTTCTCCTTCTCCTCTCCTCCTTCTCCTTCTCCTTCTCCTTCTCCCCTCCTTCTTCCTCCTTCACCTCCTCCTCTCCTCCTTCTCCTCCTCCTTCCCCCTCCTCCTCTCCTCCTCCTCTCCTCCTCCTCCTCCTCCCTTTCCCCCTCCTCTCCTCCTCCTTCTCCTCCTCCTCCTCCTCCTCCTCCTCCTCCTCCTTCTCCTCCTCCTCTCCTCCTCCTCCCCTCCTCCTTCTCTCCTCCTTCTCCTCCTCCTCTCCTCCTCCTCCTCCTCCTCCTCTCCCCTCCTCCTTCTCCTCCTCCTTCTCCTCCTCCTCTTTCCCCCTCCTTCTCTCCTCCTCCTCTCTCCTCCTTCCCCTCTCCTCTTCTCCTCTCCTTCTCCTCCTCCTTCCTCCTCCTCCTCTCCTCCTCCTCCCTCCTCCTTCTCCTCCTCCTTCTCCTCCTCTTCTCCCCTCCTCCTCCTCCTCTTCTCCTCCTCCTCTCCCTCCTCCTTCCTCCTCCTCCTTCCCTCCTCCTTCTCCTCCCCTTCTCCTCCTCCTCTCCTCCTTCCTTCTCCTCCTTCTCTCCTCCTTCTCCTCCTCCCTTCTCCTTCCTCCTTCTCCCTTCTCCTTCTCCTCTCCTCTCCTCCCCTCCTCCCTTCCTCCTTCCCCCTCCTCCTCTCCCTCCTCCTCCACTTCTTCCTCCTCCTCCACTTCTTCTTCCTCCTCACTTCTTCATCCATCTACTCTTCCTCCTCCTCCACTTCTTCTTCCTCTACTTTCCTCCTCCTCCACTTCTTCTTCCTTCTACGCTTCCTCCTCCTCACACTTCTTCTCCTTCTACTCTTCCTCCTCCTCCACTTCTTCTTCCTTCTACTCTTCCTCCTCCTCCACCTCTTCTTCCTTCTCCTTCCTCCTCCTCCACTTCTTCTTCCTCTACTCTTCCTCCTCCTCCACCTTCTTCCTCTACTCTCCTCCTCCTCCACTTCTTCTCTTCCTTCTACTCTTCCTCCTCCTCCACTTCCTTCTTCCTTCCTACTCTTCTTCCTCCTCCACTTCTTCTTCCTTCCTCCTCTTCCTCCTCCTCCACTTCTTCTTCTTCTACTCTTCTTCCTCCTCCACTTCTTCTTCCTCCTCCACTTCTTTTTCCTTCTACTCTCCTCCTCCTCCACTTCTTCTTCTTCTACTCTCTTCCTCCTCCTCCACTTCTCCTCCTCTACTCTTCCTCACTCCTCCACTTCTTTCCTTCTTCTCCTCTGCCCTCCTCCTCCACTTCATCTTCTTCTCCTCTTCCTCCTCCTCCACTTCTTCATCCTTCCACTCTTCCTCCTCCTCCACTTCTTCTTCCTTCTCCTCGTCCTCCTACTCCACTTCTTCCTTCCCTCTTCCTCCTCCTCCACTTCTTCTTCTACACTTCCTCTCCTCCACTTCTTCTTCCTTCTAACTCTTCCTCCTCCTCCACTTCTTCTTCCTTCTACTCCTTCCTCCTCCTCGACTTCTTCTTCCTTCTACTCTCCTCCTCCTCCACCTCTTCTTCCTTCTAACTCTTCTCCTCCTCCACTTCTTGTCCTTCTACTCTCTTCCTCCTCCACTTCGTTCTTCCTCTACTCTTCCTCCTCCTCCTCCACTTCCTTCTTCGCTTCTACCTTTTCCTCCTCCTCCGCTTCTTCTTCCTCCTCCACTCTTCTTCCTTCTACTCTTCCTCCTCCTACACTTCTTCTCCTCTACTACTCCTTCATCCTCCTCCACTTCCCCTTCTTCCTTCTACTCTTCCTCCTCCTCCAATTCTTCCTTCTACTCTTCCTCCCCTCCACCTCCTTCTTCCTTCTACTCTTCCTCCTCCTCCACTTCTTCTTCCTTCTACTCTTCCTCCTCCTCCACCACTTCTTCCTTCTTCTCTTCCTCCTCCTCCTCCTCTTCTTCCTTCTTACCTTCCTCCTCCTCCACTTCTTCTTCCTTCTACTCTTCCTCCTCCTCCACTTCTTCTTCCTCCTCCACTACTTCTTCCTTCTACTCTTCCTCCTCCTCCAAAAACTTCCATCCTCCACCTTTTCCTCTTGCTTCGTTCCTCCTACCACCTCCTCTTTAAATAATATGTAACCATTCACATCAATGAATATAGTATTAAAAAAAAATGAAATTGTATTAATATATCACAGTAGATGAAGTTGAATATAAGATTGCTTGTTTGTTTTTGACCCAGAAAGAAAGGGCATGTCTATGTCTGAATGTTCCTCACAAAGGCTGTGTCCCTTCCCAGAAGGACACCCTCATCCCGCATGGTCTTCCTGCTCACAGTGTTTTTTTGTGTGTGTCTTGAGTATGTTCTTGTAAAGATGTAACATTAACTCAATTGTCCTGTTTTGTTACTCCATTTGAACGATGGCCTTCTCAGCATAAGAACTGATTCAAGTATTCTTGTATGGTTATGGGATGTTTTTATGGTTCGAATTGCTGTATTGGTTACCTTTATAAATGTTCTTATTGCATACCTCATGCATTTCTCTCCAATATATTTTTATTTCCTCTTATAAGAAGTTAATTTATTCGTTATGCATATTAGTGTATGTTCGGAATTTTGGTTCATCTTGGAAATTCACACAACCAAGTACAGTGTTTACATGTTGTCAAAAGTGCTTTTTGATTGCCAAGTCCTTATTGATCTTAATCTCATCATAGGAGAGTGATCTAATGGTGAGCAGTGTGTCAGGATGTAGTTCATTTAGTAGTTACCTCATGCAGGGGGTGATGGTAGGGTTGGTGGGTAGGAAGGTCAGTTGCCCACATTTGAAAATGGTGGATACTACGTTCATGTAATTATGGTTCAAAAAAACCCCAACTTTTGAAAAAATTTTTCTAAAAACTGATTTTAAAATTGCATTCACTTTCCTGGGTTTTTCTCATGTTCTGTCTCCATTTCTCCTCTTGCTCCTACTCACTGCTGCTGCTGGCTACTCTCCTCCCACCTCCACCTCCCCTCCACCTCTTGATCCTGGCTTGCTGCAGCTACTCCTCCGCCCTCCACCTCCCCTCCTCCTCTTGATCCTCCCTGCTCGCTGCTGCTACTCCTCCCCCTCCCACCTTCCCTCCCTCCCTCCGCTCCTCCTCCTCCTCCGTCTCCTCCATCCTGCCTCCACCTCCTCCTCCTCCTCCTCCTCCTCTCCTCCTCTCCTCCTCCTTCCTCCCCCCATCCACCTCCCCTCCCCTCCCGCCTCCTCCTCCTCCCTCCTCGCTCCTCCTCCCCCGCCCCCCCCCCTCCCCTCCCCTCTCCCCCTCCACCGTCCACCTCCACCTCCACCTCCACTCCACCTCCACCTCCACCTCCACCTCCCCTCCCCTCCCCTCCTCTTCCTCTTCCTCTTCCACCTCTCTTCTTCCTCCTCTTCTCTTCCTCTTCACCTCTATCTTCTTCCTCCTCTTCCTCTTCCTCTCTTTTCCCTCCTCGTTCTCTTCCACTTCTTTTTCCTCCTCTTCCTCTTCTTTCTCTTTCTCTCTTCTTCCTCCTCTTCCTCTTCCTCTTCCTCTTCTTCTTCCTTCTTCTTCTTCTTCTTCTTCTTCTTCTTCTCTTCTTACTTCTTCTTCTCTTCTTCTCTCTTCTTCTTCTTCTTCTTCCTTCTTCTACTTCTCTTCCCTACTACTACTACTTCTACTATTCCTCCTCCTCTACTACTACTACTACTAACTAACTACTACTATTCCTTCTCCTCCTACTACTACTACTACTACTACTTACTAATCCTCATCCTCCTCCTCCTAACATACTATTCCTCCTCCTCCCCTCCTCCTCCTACGTACTTACTACTGAACTATCCTATCTCCTCCTCCGACTACTACTACTATTCCTTCTCCTCCTCCTAACTACTACTAACTATATCCTCCGCCTCCTCCTACTACTAATATTCCTCCTACTCCTCCTCCTCCTCCTCTCCTCCTCCTCCTCCTCCTCCTCCTGCCTCCTCCTCCTCCTCCTCTCTCTCCTCCTCCTACTACTACTAACTATTCCTCCTCCTCCACTACTACTACTATTCTCCTCCTCCTACTACTACTACTACTACTACTACTACTACTAACAACTCTTCCTCCTCCTCCTAACTACTACTTACTGACTACTACTACTACTATTCCTACTCCTCCTCCTCCTACGATTACTATTCCTCCCCTCCCCTCCTATACTACTACTAAACCTCCCTCCTCCCCTCCTCCTACTACTACTACTATTCCTCCTCTTTTCCTCCTACTAATAAATTCCTCCTACTCCTCCTCCTCCTCCTCCTCCTCCTCCTACTACTACTACTACTACTACGACTACTACTACTACTACTACTATACTACTACTACTATTCCTCCACCTCCACCTATTACTACTACTACTATTCCTCCTCCTCCTCCTCCTCCTACTACTACTACACTAATACTACTATTCCTCCTCCGTCTCTACTACTACTACTACTACTACTACTACTACTACTACTACTATTCCTCCTCCTCCTCCTCCTCCTCCTCCTCCTCCTCCTCCTCCTCCTCCTCCTCCTCCACCTACTACTTAATACTACTTTTCCTCCTCCTCCTGCCTCCTCCTACTACTACTACTACTACTACTACTATTCCCTCCTCCTACTACTGCCATTATTCTCCCTTCCTCCTACTACTACTACTATTCCTCCGCCGCCGTACTACTACTTACTATTCCCCTCATTCCCTACTACTACTACTATCCTCCTCCTCCTACTAACTACTACTATTCCTCCTCCTCCTCCTACTACTAATATTCCTCCTACATGTGCCTCCTCCTACTCTCCCCTCCTCCTCCTACTACTACTACTACTACTACTACTACTACTACTACATTCCTCCTCCTCCTACTTCTATTACTATTCCTCCTCCTCCTACTACTACTACGACTATTTTCCCTCCTCCTCCTCCTACTACTACTACTACTACTACTACGATTCCTCCTCCACACTACTACACTACTACATACTACTAACTACTACTACTACTACTTATTTCCTACACTACTACTATTCTCCTCTTACACTACTATTCCTCCTCCTACTACTACTATTCCTCCTCCTACTACTTCTATTCCTCCCCTACTACTTCTATTCCTCCTCCTACTACTTCTATTCCTCCTCCTAAACTACTATTCCTCCTCCTCCTCCTCCTCCTCATCCTCCTCCTCCTACTCCTCCTCCTCCTACTACTACTACTACTACTACTATTCCTCCGCCTACTACTATATTCCTCCTCCTACTACTTACTATTCCTCCTCCTCCTACTACTACTATTCCTCCTCCTCCTACTACTACTACTATTCATCCTCCTCCTAATACTACTACTATTCCTCCTCCTCCTCCTACTACTACTACTATTCCTCATCTCCTACTACTACACTATTCCTTCCTCCTCACTACTACTACTAACTATTCCTCCTCCTCCTACTCTACTACTATTCCTCCTCCGCCTACTACTACTACTATTCCTTCTCCTCTCCTCCTCTACTTCCTACTACTACTACTACTATACCTATACTATTCCTCCTCTTCCTACTACTAATACTACTATCCTCCACTACTATCTATTCCTCCACCTATTTTCTACACTACTACTAATTCCTCCGACTACTACTACTATTCCTCCTCTACTACTACTACTACTATTCCTCCTACTACTACTACTACTATTCCTCCTCCTAATAATACTAACTACTACTATTCCTACTACTACTAACTCACTATTCTCCTACTACTACTACTATTCCCTCCTACTACTTCTACTATAACTATTCCTCCCTACTACACTACCTACTATTCCTTCCTCTACTAATACTACTATTCCTCCTCCTACTTAACTACTACACTTTTCCTCACCTACTACTACTACTACTATCTCCTCCTCCTCCTCCTCCTCCTCCTCCTCCTGCTCATCCTGCTCCTCCCTACTCCTATTCCTCCTACTACTATTATTCCTCCCCTCCTTTCCTCCTAAGACTACTACTACTACACTACTACATCCTCCCTCCCCTTTTATCACGCTCTTCTTCCTTTTACCTGTAAATTATATCTCCTATTAATGTAATATTCTTTCTCCTTCAACACTAACACTCTCCCTTTCTCTTTCCTTTTACCCCCCAAAAATAGTGGGGGGGGGGGCTCCCTTCCTTCTCGCTCCTTCCTTCCTTCCTTCGTCTCCTTGCTTCCTCTTTTCTTCTCTCCTTTCTTTCCTCTCTCCTCTTCTCTCCTTCTTTCGTTCCTTCTCTCCCCTTCTCTACTCTTCTTCTCTTACTTTCTTCTCTCCCCTTCCCACTACTCTTCTCTCTCTTCTTTCCTTCTCCCCCTTCTCCTACTCTTCTCTCTCTTTCTTTCCTTCTCTCCCCTTCTCTACTCTTCTCGCCTCTTTCTTTCCTTCTCTCCCCTTCTCTACTCTTCTCTCCCTTACTACCTTCTCTCCCCTCCCTCTACTCTTCTCTCTCTTTCTTTCCTCAGCTTCCCTCTCTAATCTTCTCTCTCTTTCTTTCCTTCTCTCACCATCTCTCCTCTACTCTCTCTTTCATCCTTCTCGTTCCCCTTCTCATTCCTCTTCCTCCTCTCTTTCTTTCCTTCTCCTCCCCTTCCCCTCTTCTCTCTCTTTCTATTCCTTCTCTTCTCTCTCATCTCTCTCTCCTCATTCTCTCCTCTCTCCTCTCTATCTCTCTCTTTCTCTCCGTCCTCTCTCTCTCTCTCATCGCTCCTCTCCTCCCTCTCTTTCTCCCTCTCCCTCTCTCCCTCTCCACATGCTTACACACATTCTTACACACATTCTAACACACCATTCTTATACACATTCTTACACAGCGGATGCATATACAGATACCAAACACCCAGAACACATGTACAAAAGATGCTTTCCCTACAAACTCCCCACTCATTTAACATGCCACAGTCACACATGTACACTAATGCACAAATACATGCTGCATACATGCACAAATCATGCGGCGTACTGAAACTACACACACATCCTTTCAAAAGTACAGCATCACATGCACATGAAAATACACACATTCACACATGCGTACACATAGATGCATGAATCACAATGTTTTGCCACATGAAAGACACACATCATCCACTAAGTGTAACCAATGCATACACATTTCATACACATGGATACCCACTTGCATCCACCGGAACACATTCATACCACATGCATACTCATGTATTCACTCCATAACACCACATACACACAAACATAACATGCCACACACACACAACACACACTCACACACACCACACACACACACACACACACACACAACACACACACACACACCACACACACACACACTAACCTCTTTTCCTCTTTCCCTATCCTTTCTCCTCTCACTCTCTCCTCTCCTCTCTCTCTCTCTGATCCTTTCCCTTTCCCTTTCTACTCTCCCCCTCTTTCCCCCCTTTTCCTTTTTTCCTTTCAAATCTCTCCTCTCTACTCCCCTCCCCTCTACTCTCTTCTCCCCCTCTGATCCTTTCTCCTTTCTACTCTCTTCTCCTTCTCTCTTTTTCACTTTTCTACTCCTTTCCCCTCTACTCTTTCTCTCTCCTATCTTTCTCCTTTCCCCTCTCTCCTCTCCCCTTTTCCTTTCTCCTTTCATCTCTCCTCTCTCCTATCCATTTCTCCTTTTTAACTCTCTCCCTCTCTTATCCTTTCTCCTTTCTACTCTCTCCTCTCTCTGATCCTCTCCTCTCATCTCTACTCCTCCTCCTCTCCTTCTCCTCTTTTCCTCCTCTCTTCCTCCTCTTACTCCTTCTTCCCCTCCTCCTTCTCCTTCTCCTTCTCTCCTTCCCTTCTCCTTCTCCTTCTCCTCCTCCTTCTCCTCCTCCTTCACCTCCTCCTCTCCTCCTCTTTTTTCCTTCCCTTTCCCTTTTTCCTCCCCTCTCCTCCTCCTCTCCCTCCTCCTCCTCCCTTCTCCTCCTCCTTCTCCTCCTCCTTCTCCCCCCCTCCTCTCCCTCCTCCTCTCTCCTCCTCTCCCCCCTCTCCTCCCCTTCTCCTCCTCCTTCTCCTCCCCTTCCCCCTCCTTCTCCCCTTCTCCTCCTCCTCTCCTGCTCCTTCTCCCCTCCTTCTCCTCCTTCCTTTTCCCCTTCTTTCCCCCTCCTTCTCCTCCTCCTCCTCCTCCACTTCTTCTTCCTTTTTACTCTCCGCTTCCTCCTCCGCCACTCTTCTTCCTCCTCCACTTCTTCCTCTCCTCCACTTTTTTCTTCCTCCTCCTCCACTTTTTTCCTCCTCCTCCACTTCTTTTTTTCCTTCTACTCTCCTCCTACTCCAACTTCTTCTTCCTTCTACTCTGCCTCCTCCTCAACTTCTTCTTCCTTCTACTCTTCCTCCTCCTCCTACTATTTTTCTCTTACTCTTCCTCTCCTCCACTTCTTCTTCCAATATACTCTTCTTCCTCCTCCACTTCTTCTTCCTCCTCCCGTCTTCTTCCTTCTACTCTTCCTCCTCCTCCACGTCTTCTTAACTTCTAAGCTTTCCTCCTCCTCCAATTCTTCCTTCCTTCTAACTCTTTTCCCCCTCCGCCACTTATTCTTCCTTCTACCTCTTCCTCCTCCTCCACTTCTTCTTCCTTCTACTCTTCCTCCTCCTCCACTTCGTTCTTCCTTTCCTTACTCTTCCTCCTCCGCCACTTCTTCTTCCTTCAAACTCTTCATCCTCCTCCACTTCGTCTTCTCCTTCTACTCCTTCCTCCTCTCCACTTCTTCTTCCTCCTCCACTTCTTCATCCTTCCCCCTCCAAATTCTTCCTAACTCCACTCTTCTTTTCCCCCTCCACTTCTCCTCCTCCTCCAATTCTTCCCTCCTCCTCCATTCCTTCCTCCTCCTCCACTTCTTCCCTCCTCCTCAAATTTTCTCTCCTCCACTTCTTCATCCTCATCCACTCTTCTTTTTCCCCCCCCAATTTCTCCTCCTACTCCACTTCTTCCTCCGCCTCTACTTCTTCCCCCTACTCTTGTCTCCTCCTCCACTTCTTCGTCCTCCTCCACTTCTTCCTCCTCCTCCACTTCTTATTCCTCATCCACTTCTTCCTCCTACTCCACTTCTTCTTCTCCTACCACTTCTTCCTACTCCCTCCACGTCTTCTTCCACCATCCCAACTTCTTCCTCCTCCTCCACTTCTTCTCCTCCTCCTCTTCTTCTCCTCCTCCACTTCTCTTCTTCCTCTCTCCATCTTCTTCCTCCTCACCTCTTCTTCTTCCTTCTCCTCTTCTCTCCTCCTCCACTTCTTCTCATTCTAGCTCTTCCTCGCCATCCACTTCTTCTTCCGTCCTACTTTCCTCCTCCATCCTCACTTCTCTTCCGTTCTACTCTTCCTCCTCCTCCACTTCTCTTACTTCTAATCGTTCCCTCCTCCTCCACTTCTTCGTCACTTCTCCTCTTCCTCCTCCTCCACATCTTCTTCCTTCTCCTCTTCCTCCTCCTCCACGTCTTTCTTCCTTCTTATATCTCCTCCTCCCCCCAACTACTTCGTTCCTTCATACTCTTTCCGCTCCCTCCCACTTGTTCTTCCTTCTCCTCTTCCTCATCATCCACTCTTCCTTCTTCGCTTCCTCCTCCTCCACTTCTTCTTCCTTCTACTCTTCCTCCTCCTCCCTTTCTTCTTACTTCTACTCTTCCTCCTCCTCCACTTCTTCTTCCTTCTAATCTTCCTCCTCCTCCACCTCTTCTTCATTCTACTCTTCCTCCTCCTCCACTTCTTCTTCCTTCTACTCTTCTTCCTCATCCACTTCATCTTACTTCACTCTTCACGCCTCCTCCACTCTTTCCTCCTTCTACTCTTCCTCCGCCTCCTCCACTTCTTCTTCCTCCTCCACTTCTTCTTCCTTCTACTCTTCCTCCTCCTCCACTGATTCTCTTCTTCTACTCTTCCCCCCTCTCCTCCTCCACTTCTTCTTCCCTTCTAATCTTTTAACTCCTCCTCCACTTCTTCTTTTCCCTTTTAATCTTCCTCATCACCACTTTCTTTCTCCTTCTACTCTTCCTCCTCCTCCACTCTTCTTCCTTCTACTCCTTCCTCCTCCTCCACTTCTCTTCCTCCTCCACTTTCTTCTTTCTTCTACTCTTCCCGTCCTCCTCCACTTCTTCCTCACTTCCACTTCTTCTCACTTCTACTCTTCCCCCCTCCTCCACTCTTCTCCTTTCCTTAGAACTCTCTTCCGCATACACTTCATCTTCCTTACTCCTCTTCCTCTCCTCCACTTGTCTTCCTTCTCCCTTAATCCTCCTCAATTCTTATTACCTCCTCAAATTATTTTCATTCTACTATTACATACTCATCACAATTCTTATAATTCTACTATTCCAAATCCATATTATTCATTCTAATCTGCAATCCTCACTCCACATATTATCCTTCTACTCTTACCTCCACCTCCTATTCTTATTTCAGACTTTCTAAACTTTTCCTCCGATCATCCCTTAGTCATTACATACTATTCAATCCTCCATCATCTTATTACTTAATTCAGACTCTTCACTCCTCCTAAATTCTTCACCTAATAGTTATTCTTCATTATTCTATTCATCCCCAGACACTTAGTCTTACCTTATAATATTACTAATAATCTACTTTCTTCTTCCTTCTACTCTTCCTCCTCCTCCACTTCCTCACACCTTTTCCTCTTGCTTCTGTTCCTCCTACCTCCTCTTTAATAATTTGTAACCGTTTTCACCAAGAATATAGTAATTAAAAAAATTGGAATTGTAATAATATATCACAGTATATTGAAGTTGAATATAAGATTGCTTGTGTGTTTTTGACCCAGAAAGAAAGGTGCATGTCTGAATTTCCTCACAAAGGCTGTGTCCCTTCCCAGAAGGACAACCCGTCAGCCCGCATGGTCTTCCCTCACTAGAAGTTTTTTTTGGTGTTGTGTCTTTGAGTAGTTTCTTGTTAAGATGTTAACATTTCTCAATTATCTGTTATGTTACTCCATTTGTACTAGTGGCTTCTCAGCATTAGAACTGAATTCCAAGTTTTCTGTATGGTTATGGGAGGTTTTATGGTTACGATTGCTGTTTTGTGTACCTTTTAAAAATGTTCTTATTTTGCATCCTTCATGCATTTCATTTCTTCATATAATTTTATTTCTCTATAAGAAGTTTAATTTATTCGTGTTATGCATATTTGTAGTTCGGGATTTGAGTCATCCTTGAAATTCACAACCAAGTACAAGTGTTTACAATATTCAAAAGGTGGCTTTTGAGTTAGCCAAGTCCTTATTGAGCATAATCTCATGCATAGGATATTGTCTAATGGTGACATGTCATGATGTAGTTCAGTTTAGTAGTTACCACATGCTGGGGGGATGGGGTAGGGTGGGTGCGTAGGAAGACATTGCCAATTAAAATGGTGGGATACGACTTGCATTATTTATGTTTCAACTGAATTTTCCCCTTTTCTAAAAACTGATTTTAACATTGCATTCACTTGCCTGGGTTCTCATGTTCTGACTCTCATTTCCCTCTTGCTCCTACTCCTCTGCTGCGCTGCTGCTACTCTCCCCCTCCACCAACCCCCTCCTCTTGATCCGGCAGCTGCTGCTACTCCTCCCCCCCACCTCCCCTCCTCCTCATGATCCTACTCCTGCTGCTGCTGCTACAACTCCTCCCCCACCACCTCCCCTCCCCCCTCCTCCCCCCTTCCCTCCTCTCCTCCACCTCTCTCCTCCCTCCCCTCCACCTCCTCCTCCTCCTCCTCCCCTCCTCCTCCTCCTCCTCCTCCCCCCCTGACCCACCTCCCCTCCCCCCCCTCCTCCTCCTCCTCCCCCTCCCCCTCCACCTCCACCTCCACCTCCCCTCCCCTCCCCCCCCTCCTCTTCCTCTTTTCCCCTTCCACCTCTTCTTCTTCCTCCTCTCCTTCTCTTCCTCTCCCCTCTTCTTCTTCCTCTCTTCCTCTTCCTCTTCTTTTTCCCCCTCTTCCTCTTCCCCCTCTTCCTCTTCTCTTCCTCTTCTGCTTTTTTTTATTTTTTTTCTCTTTTTTTTCTTTTTTTGTTCCTCCTCTTTTCCCCTTTCTCTTCCTCTTTCCTCTTTCCCTCATCTCTTCTGTTCTTCTTCTTCTTCTTCTTCATCTTCCTACTTACTACTACTACCTATTCTCCTCCTCCTACTACTACATACTACTACTACTACATTCCTCCTCCTCCCCACTACTACTACTCCTACATACTACTACTACTACAACTACTAATCCTTCTCCCCTACTACTACTACTACTACTAAAAATTCCTCCATCCTCCTCCTCCTACGATTACTATTCCTCCACCCCTCCTCCGCCTACTACTACTACTATTCCTTCCTCCTCCTCCTACTACTACTACTATTCCTTCCCCTCCTCCTACTACTACTACTATTCCTCCTCCTCCTCCTACTACTAAAATTCCTCCTACTCCACCTCCTCCTCCTCCTCATCCTCCTCCTCCTCCTCCTCCTCCTCCCCTCCTCCTCCACCCCTCCTCCTACTACTACTACTATTCCTCCCTCCTCTACTACTACTACAATTCCCCCCTCCTCCTACTACTACTACTACTACTACTACTACTATTCTCTCCACCATACTACTACTTACTACACTACTATTCCTCCTCCTCCTCCTACCTACATTACTATTCCTCCTCCTCCTCCTCCTACGACTACTACAATTCCTCCCCCCTCCTCCTCCTACTACTACTACTACATTCCTCCTCCTCCTCCTATCTACTACTAATATTCCTCGTACTCCTCCTCCTCCTCCTCCTCCCCTCCTCCTCCTCCTCCTCCTCCTCCTCCTCCTCCTCTCCTCCTCTACTACTACTACTACTAATCCTCCTCCTCTCCTACTGAACTACTTACTACTATTCCTCCACCCCTCCTACTACTACTAACTACTACAACTACTTACTACTACTATGCCTCCTCCTTCTCCTCCAACTACTACTACTCTACTACTACTACTACTACTACTACTACTACTACTACAATTCCTCCTCATCCTCCACCTCCTCCTCCTTCCTCCACCTCTCCTCCTCCTCCTCCCTTCCACCTACTACAACTACTATCTTTTCCTCCTCCTCCTCCTCCTCCTCCTACTACTCCACACTACTACTATTCCACTCCTCCTCCTACTACTGCTATTATTTCCTCCCCCCTCCTACAACTATACACTATTCCTCCTCCACCTACTACTACTACTATTCCTCCTCCTCCTACTTACTACTACAATCCTCCTCCTCCTCCAACTACAACTATTCCTCCACCTCCCCACTACTACATCCCTCCTCCACCTTCATCTAATATTCCTCCTCCTCCACCTCCTCCTCTCTCCTCCTCCTACACTACTACTACTACTACTATTCCTCCGCTCCTCCTAATACTACTATTCCTCCTCCTACTACTACTACTACTAGACTACAATTTCTCCTCTCTCCTCCACCTACTAACTGACTACTACTACTATCCTCCTCCACAACTACTACTACTACTACTACTCACTACAACTATACTAACTATTCCGACAACTACTATACTACTACTATTCCTCCTCTTACTACTACTTATTCCCCCTCCTACTACTACTATTCCTCCTCCTACTACTTCTATTCCTCCTTCCTACTACTCTCTGATTCCTCCTCCTACTACTAATTTAATCCACCTCCTCCTCCTCCTCCTCCACCATCCTAACTCCTCCTCCTCCACTACTCTGACTACTACTACAATTACCTCTCCTCCTATCTACGACTTTTCCGTCCTCCTACTACTACTATTCCTCCATCCTCCTACTACTACTATTCTCCTCCTCCTACTTACTACTACGATTCCTCTCCTCCTACTACTACTACTATTCCTCCTCCTCCTACTACTACTACAATTCCCCCCTCCTCCTCCTACTACTACATTTCCTCTCCTCCTCCTACGACTACTACTATTCCTCCCCCCTCCTACTACACTACATTCCTCCTCCTCCTACTAGACAACTACTATTCCACCTCCTACCCCTACTACTACTACTATTCCTCCTCCTCCACCTCCTACTACTTCTACTACTACTACTACTACTACTATTACTAATCCTCCTCTTCCTACTACTACAACTACTATTCCTCCTACTACTACTACTATTCCCCCCTCCTACTACTAACTACTACTATTCCCCCTCCTACTACTACTACATTCCTCCTACTACTACAACTACTACTATTCCTCCTACTGACAACAAACTACTTTACTACTATTCCTCCTCCTACTACACTACTATTCCTACTACTACTACTAACTATTCCTCTACTACTACTAACTAATCCTCCTACTACTACTACTACTACTTATTCCTCCTACTACTAACACTAATCCTCCTACTACTACTACTACTATTCCTCCTACTACTACTACTATTCCTCCTCCAAAATACTACTACTACTATTCCTCCTACTACAACTACTACCTATTCTCCTCCTCCTCCCCCCCCTCTCCTCCACCTCCTGCTCCACCTGCCACACCCCTTACTACTACTCCTCCTACTACTATCCTCCTCTCTCCCTCCTACTACTACTACTACAACACTACTTACTAACTACAACTACTACTTACTACTACTATTCCTCCTCCTCCTTTATTCATCTCTTCTTACCTTTTACCTGTACATTATAATCTCCTATATTAATATTCTTTCTCCCTTCATCCTTCCTTTCCTTTCCTATCCATGTGCTCCCTTCCTTCTCTCTCTCCTTCCTGCCTTACACTTCTTTGCTTCCTTCTTTCCCTTCTCTCTTTTTCTTCTTCT
>NC_061836.1:13339965-13347465 GCF_019202785.1 Penaeus chinensis
CGATGGCTTCTCAGCATTAGAACTGATTCCAAGTTTTCTTGTATGGTTATGGAGGTTTTTATGGTTTCGATTGCTGTTTTGGTGTACCTTTTATAAATGTTCTTATTTGCATCCTTCATGCATTTCTTCTTCATATAATTTTATTTCCTCTTATAAGAAGTTTAATTTATTCGTGTATGCATATTTGTATGTTCGGGATTTGGTTCATCCTTGGAAATTCACAACCAAGTACAGTGTTTACAAGTGTCAAAAGTGGCTTTTGATTGCCAAGTCCTTATTGTGCTTAATCTCATCATAGGAGATTGTCTAATGGTGAGCAGTGGTCAGGATGTAGTTCATTTAGTAGTTACCTCATGCTGGGGGTGATGGGTAGGGGTGGGTGGGTAGGAAGGTCAGTTGCCACATTTGAAAATGGTGTGATACTACTTGCATTATTTATGGTTCAACTGAATTTTCTAAAAACTGATTTTAAAATTGCATTCACTTTCCTGGGTTCTCATGTTCTGTCTCTCATTTCTCCTCTTGCTCCTACTCCTGCTGCTGCTGCTACTCCTCCCCCTCCACCTCCCCTCCTCCTCTTGATCCTGCTGCTGCTGCTACTCCTCCCCCTCCACCTCCCCTCCTCCTCTTGATCCTACTCCTGCTGCTGCTGCTACTCCTCCCCCTCCACCTCCCCTCCCTCCTCCTCCTCCTCCTCCTCCCTCCTCCTCCTCCTCCTCCTCCTCCTCCTCCTCCTCCTCCTCCTCCTCCTCCTCCTCCTCCCCTCCACCTCCCTCCCTCCTCCTCCTCCTCCTCCTCCTCCTCCTCCTCCCCTCCCCTCCCCTCCCCTCCCCCTCCACCTCCACCTCCACCTCCACCTCCACCTCCACCTCCACCTCCACCTCCACCTCCCCTCCCCTCCCCTCCTCTTCCTCTTCCTCTTCCACCTCTTCTTCTTCCTCCTCTTCCTCTTCCTCTTCCACCTCTTCTTCTTCCTCCTCTTCCTCTTCCTCTTCTTTTTCCTCCTCTTCCTCTTCCTCTTCCTCTTCCTCTTCCTCTTCTTCCTCCTCTTCCTCTTTCTCTTCCTCTTCCTCTTCCTCTTCCTCTTCTTCTTCTTCTTCTTCTTCTTCTTCTTCTTCCTACTACTACTACTACTATTCCTCCTCCTCCTACTACTACTACTACTACTACTACTATTCCTCCTCCTCCTACTACTACTACTACTACTACTACTACTACTACTACTACTACTATTCCTTCTCCTCCTACTACTACTACTACTACTACTACTATTCCTCATCCTCCTCCTCCTACGATTACTATTCCTCCTCCTCCTCCTCCTCCTACTACTACTACTATTCCTTCTCCTCCTCCTACTACTACTACTATTCCTTCTCCTCCTCCTACTACTACTACTATTCCTCCTCCTCCTCCTACTACTAATATTCCTCCTACTCCTCCTCCTCCTCCTCCTCCTCCTCCTCCTCCTCCTCCTCCTCCTCCTCCTCCTCCTCCTCCTCCTCCTCCTCCTACTACTACTACTATTCCTCCTCCTCCTACTACTACTACTATTCCTCCTCCTCCTACTACTACTACTACTACTACTACTACTATTCCTCCTCCTCCTACTACTACTACTACTACTACTACTACTATTCCTCCTCCTCCTCCTCCTACGATTACTATTCCTCCTCCTCCTCCTCCTACTACTACTACTATTCCTCCTCCTCCTCCTCCTACTACTACTACTATTCCTCCTCTTTTCCTCCTACTACTAATATTCCTCCTACTCCTCCTCCTCCTCCTCCTCCTCCTCCTCCTACTACTACTACTACTACTACTACTACTACTACTACTACTACTACTACTACTACTACTATTCCTCCTCCTCCTCCTACTACTACTACTACTATTCCTCCTCCTCCTCCTCCTCCTACTACTACTACTACTACTACTACTATTCCTCCTCCTTCTCCTACTACTACTACTACTACTACTACTACTACTACTACTACTACTACTATTCCTCCTCCTCCTCCTCCTCCTCCTCCTCCTCCTCCTCCTCCTCCTCCTCCTCCTCCACCTACTACTACTACTACTTTTCCTCCTCCTCCTCCTCCTCCTACTACTACTACTACTACTACTACTATTCCTCCTCCTCCTACTACTGCTATTATTCCTCCTTCCTCCTACTACTACTACTATTCCTCCTCCTCCTACTACTACTACTATTCCTCCTCCTCCTACTACTACTACTATTCCTCCTCCTCCTACTACTACTACTATTCCTCCTCCTCCTCCTACTACTAATATTCCTCCTACTCCTCCTCCTCCTCCTCCTCCTCCTCCTCCTCCTACTCCTACTACTACTACTACTACTACTACTACTATTCCTCCTCCTCCTACTACTATTCCTCCTCCTACTACTACTACTACTACTATTCCTCCTCCTCCTCCTCCTACTACTACTACTACTACTACTACTATTCCTCCTCCTACTACTACTACTACTACTACTACTACTACTACTACTACTACTTCCTATCTACTACTACTACTATTCCTCCTCTTACTACTACTATTCCTCCTCCTACTACTACTATTCCTCCTCCTACTACTTCTATTCCTCCTCCTACTACTTCTATTCCTCCTCCTACTACTTCTATTCCTCCTCCTACTACTACTTCCTCCTCCTCCTCCTCCTCCTCCTCCTCCTCCTCCTCCTCCTCCTACTACTACTACCTCCTACTACTACTACTATTCCTCCTCCTACTACTACTATTCCTCCTCCTACTACTACTATTCCTCCTCCTCCTACTACTACTATTCCTCCTCCTCCTACTACTACTACTATTCCTCCTCCTCCTACTACTACTACTATTCCTCCTCCTCCTACTACTACTACTATTCCTCCTCCTCCTACTACTACTACTATTCCTCCTCCTCCTACTACTACTACTATTCCTCCTCCTCCTACTACTACTACTATTCCTCCTCCTCCTACTACTACTACTATTCCTCCTCCTCCTCCTCCTACTACTTCTACTACTACTACTACTACTACTATTACTATTCCTCCTCTTCCTACTACTACTACTACTATTCCTCCTACTACTACTACTATTCCTCCTCCTACTACTACTACTACTATTCCTCCTACTACTACTACTATTCCTCCTCCTACTACTACTACTACTATTCCTCCTACTACTACTACTACTATTCCTCCTCCTACTACTACTACTACTACTATTCCTACTACTACTACTACTATTCCTCCTACTACTACTACTATTCCTCCTACTACTACTACTACTACTATTCCTCCTACTACTACTACTACTATTCCTCCTACTACTACTACTATTCCTCCTCCTACTACTACTACTACTATTCCTCCTACTACTACTACTACTATTCCTCCTCCTCCTCCTCCTCCTCCTCCTCCTCCTGCTCCTCCTGCTCCTCCTACTACTATTCCTCCTACTACTATTCCTCCTCCTCCTCCTCCTACTACTACTACTACTACTACTACTACTATTCCTCCTCCTCCTTTTATCACCTCTTCTTTCCTTTTACCTGTACATTATATTCCTATTAATGTAATATTCTTTCTCCCTTCATCACTCCCTTTCTCTTTCCTTTCCATAGTGCTCCCTTCCTTCTCGCTCTCCTTCCTTCCTTCTCTTCTTGCTTCCTTCTTTCCTTCTCTCTTTCTTTCCTTCTCTCCTCTTCTCTCTCTTTCTTTCCTTCTCTCCCCTTCTCTACTCTTCTCTCTCTTTCTTTCCTTCTCTCCCCTTCTCTACTCTTCTCTCTCTTTCTTTCCTTCTCTCCCCTTCTCTACTCTTCTCTCTCTTTCTTTCCTTCTCTCCCCTTCTCTACTCTTCTCTCTCTTTCTTTCCTTCTCTCCCCTCCTCTACTCTTCTCTCTCTTTCTTTCCTTCTCTTCCCTTCTCTACTCTTCTCTCTCTTTCTTTCCTTCTCTCCCCTTCTCTCCTCTTCTCTCTCTTTCTTTCCTTCTCTCCCCTTCTCTCCTCTTCTCTCTCTTTCTTTCCTTCTCTCCCCTTCTCTCCTCTTCTCTCTCTTTCTTTCCTTCTCTCCCCTTCTCTCCTCTTCTCTCTCTTTCTTTCCTTCTCTCCCCTTCTCTCTCTTTCTTTCCTTCTCTCTCCTTCTCTCCTCTTCTCTCTCTTTCTTTCCTTCTCTCCCCTTCTCTCCTCTTCTCTCTCTTTCTTTCCCCTTCTCTCCCCTTCTCTCTCTTTCCTTTTCCCCTCCTTCATCTCTCTCTCTCCCCTTCTCTCTCTTTCCTTTTCCCCTCCTTCATATCTCTCTCTCCCTCCCTCACCCTTTCCCTCTCTTTCTTTCCTTCTCTCCCCTTCTCTCCTCTTCTCTCTCTTTCTTTCCTTCTCTCCCCTTCTCTCCTCTTCTCTCTCTTTCTTTCCTTCTCTCCCCTTCTCTCCCCTTCTCTCCTCTTCTCTCTCTTTCTTTCCCCTTCTCTCCCCTTCTCTCTCTTTCCTTTTCCCCTCCTTCATCTCTCTCTCTCCCTCCCTCCCTCCCTCCCTCCCTCCCTCCCTCCCTCCCTCCCTCCCTCTCTCTCTCTCTCTC
Source organism: Penaeus chinensis (assembly GCF_019202785.1). Lineage (NCBI taxonomy): Eukaryota > Metazoa > Arthropoda > Malacostraca > Decapoda > Penaeidae > Penaeus > Penaeus chinensis. Next base: position 13,344,546 of record NC_061836.1, read on the forward strand.
TCTCTCTCTCTCTCTCTCTCTCTCTCTCTCTCTCTCTCTCTCTCTCTCTCTCTCTCTCTTCTCTCTCTCTCTCTCTTTCTCTCTCTCTCTCTCTCTCTTTCTCTCTCTTTCTCTCTCTTTCTCTCTCTCTCTCTCTCTCTCTCTCTCTCTCTCTCTCTCTCTCTCTCTCTCTCTCTCTCTCTCTCTCTCTCTCTCTCTCTCTCTCTCTCTGTCTTCAAAATTAGAAATATTGAGTAAGTATATTATGTTTATAACCATCCACTTATAATAGCTCATTGACTATCCATCTCACACTTGAACGTGTCATTTTGCCAAAGTTCTTGAAGTGTTTATTTGTTAAAAGCTGAAGAGTTGGAAGGTGATCGTAATGCAGCAACATTTTCCTTTGTGACCTTGCCGAGGTTAGGTCTGTTTTCTGTTAGTATGTCTTGTTTTATATTTATAGTTTGATGTCACCTTCTACCTCTGATAAGTTTTTAATGGCATTTCTCTAGCACTTCTATGTCATTAAGAATATAATATAGAAATATATGCACTGTTAACTGGATTTTTATTACCTTAATTTTGTCTACACATATATAACTTGTTACTAGGCCTAACTGAATGAACCTCCCTATCTATATCTCATACATAAAATTTTCCTTTGAAAGATTGATCTTATCAGTAACTCTAGTAATTTTAGAAATAGTAGATAATTATAGTACTTATTACAGTTATGGTAATGATGATTATGATAATGAGGATAATTACAGTAATGGTGATAGACATAGTAATGACAATAATTTGTAATGGTAATAATTAGTAATAGTAATGTAATGGTGATATTGATGATGATGATTATAATGATGATAATAGAAAGGATAACAGTAATGGATATAGAACCTACTTTAGCTTATTTACAAACTGTATGAAGTAAAACAAAATCACAGTAGACACTGCATGTATCAAGTGGTAAGAGTGATACTAATGTATGTATTGGAATGAATATGTACTTATGTAAAAATAGATGAATAGATGTCTAGATGTGTATGTATGGAATTATGGTTATGTGTGTTTATATTTATGTATGTACAGACACTGATACACACACATATAGACACATGCATACATAGATACATGCACACATAGATAAATGCACACACATATAGATATATGTACACACATATAGATATATGTACACACACATAGATACATGAACACACACATAAAGATACATGAACACACACATATAGATACATGTACACACATATAGATACATGTACACACACCAATAGATACATGTACACACACGCAGAGATAATTACACTCATATAGATACTTCCACACATAGATACTAACACACATTTAGATACTTACACACATATAGATTCTTATACACATATAGATACTTATACACATATAGATACTTATACACATATAGATACTTACACACATATAGATACTTACACACATAGATACTTACACACATATAGATACTACACATATAGATACTTACACACATAGATACTTACACACATAGATACTTACACACATAGATACTTACACACATAGATAGATACTTACATAGATACTTACACTTATATAGACACATGCACTCATATAGACACATGTACACATATAGACACATGCGCACATATAGATACACATATTGATACATGCACACACATAGATACATATTGATACATGCACACACATATAGATACACATATTGATACATGCAACATATAGATACATGCACACATATTGACACATGAACACATATTGACACATGAACACATTGATACATGCACACACATTGATACATGCACACACATAGATACATGCACACACATAGATACATGCACACACATATAGATACATGCACACACATATAGATACATGCACACACATAGATACATGCACACACACATAGATACATGCACACACACATAGATACATGCACACACACATGGATACATTCACACACATATAGATACATGCACACACATATAGATACATGCACACACATATAGATACATGCACACACATATAGATACATGCACACACATAGATACATGCACACACACATAGATACATGCACACACATAGATACATGCACACACATGGATACATTCACACACATATAGATACATGCACACACATATAGATACATGCACATACATATAGATACATGCACACACATATAGATACATGCACACACATAGATACATGCACACACACATAGATACATGCACACACACATAGATACATGCACACACATGGATACATTCACACACATATAGATACATGCACACACATATAGATACATGCACACACATATAGATACATGCACACACATATAGATACATGCACACACATAGATACATGCACACACACATAGATACATGCACACACACATAGATACATGCACACACATGGATACATTCACACACATATAGATACATGCACACACATATAGATACATGCACACACATATAGATACATTCACACACATAGATACATGCACTCTCTCTCTCCTCCTCCCTCTGTTATTGTTACTGTTTCTGTTACTGTTAATTTGTTATTTTTATTTTTTTTTATCATTATAATTGTTATTATTATGTTTGTTTTTTATTATTGTTATTGTTTGTATTTATGAATATTATATTGTTATTAATATTATTGTTATCATTATTGATATGCTAATTTCTATTGTCCTTTTTATTATTGTTTTTTTAAATTATTGTTATTGGTAGTCATTGTTCTTGTTGTTGCGGTTGTTAGCACCTAAAGTATATCCTACTTGATACCAGACTAGGTAGTAGCATTGATGTCTACAAAGAAATGTTACTTTAATCAGAAGTGCTTGAGATTTTACCATGTTGGAGAATGGCTTATCCCAGGAAAATTAGGTCAGCCTATTCTAGAAGTAGATGTGGCA
>NC_061836.1:13359965-13369965 GCF_019202785.1 Penaeus chinensis
CTACAAGATGATGATGTAGAATGTACAATGACTGAGCGGCGGATCTTAGCGATGGCTGCCCACCACCCCTTCCTCACTGCCCTCCACTCTTGCTTTCAAACCAAGGTAAGTGGTTGATGTAATGACATTTATAAGATTTCTACAATATATTGATTATCATCAATCTTTTTATTCAGTTTAAGTTGGTCATAGAGATGTGAATGCTAAGTTGTTGTTTTTTTCTAGTGTAAATGATAGAATGACGTTAATACTTTTTCTTGAATGTAAAGATCTACTTTTTTATATTACCAATTTATGAGCCTTTATTGGTTATGTACTAACATATTTCTATCTCTGTCGTACAGGATCGATTATTCTTTGTTATGGAGTATGTTAACGGTGGCGACCTAATGTTCCAAATTCAGAAGGCTCGCAAGTTCACAGAGTCACGTGCAAGATTTTATGCAGCTGAGGTCACGTTGGCCTTACAGTTCCTCCATAAAAATGGTGTTATTTACAGGTATGTGTGACTGATGTTATATAGTATTAATAGTACTACTACCTGGTCCTAGTCTAACCCAATAACAACAGAAGTTATTAGGGAATTATTAACTCTCATAAGGGGTTTTGGAATATATCCTTTGTTATTTGTAAAGACCAACTTTCTATAAACAATCTCTCTGTGTGTGTATGTGTGTATGTGTGTGTGTGTGTGTGTGTGTGTGTGTGTGTGTGTGTGTGTGTGTGTGTGTGTGTGTGTGTGTGTGTGTGTGTGTGTGTGTGTGTGTGTGTGTGTGTTTTTTTGTATCTCTATTAATGTATATGTATGTTTGTATGATGAAAGAATACAGTAGCACTTTCATCCTGACAAAGAATTTAAACCAACACGTATGTATGTATGTAATGAATGTAACGTATGTTATGTATGTGTATGGATGATACTGAATATAATACCAAAAGTCTATTGTTTCTTTTTTCCCCTTGCAGAGATTTGAAATTAGATAATATTCTACTAGACAGTGAAGGACATTGTAAAATAGCTGATTTTGGTATGTGTAAGGAAGGCATCAGGGATAATATTACAACAACCACCTTCTGTGGAACACCAGATTACATTGCACCAGAGGTAAGTCATAAAACAATTTAAAGCCATTCCTTTGATATCTTGTTCTGTATTATTTCCTTATGTGCAGCTGTTTGCCAGTGTCTAGTAGTTTATCGTATTTTGTGATTTATTTTCCCATTTTTGATTACTTAGTCAGGTTTTTGCTTTAATTGTGCCAGAGCAAGACTTCTGTGTTGGCTTTTACTACTTTGCTCATTAGACCACCTCGGCTGTTTCTGTAGCAGTCCAGTGTAACCTTTCCTTATGAACATGTTTTTAAATGTATATGTTTGTAATGTTTCTGGTGATGAGGATATTATTTTTTATTCCCTTTTTATTGGAAAATATTAACCCAAAGTCTCCAGGAAAATTGATCACTGTAGTAGTATTTTGTTAAATGTCTCTGCACATAGATGGCTCTGCAAGTGCTTAGCCACAAAGGAGTCAATTAGTAGACCATGTGATCTCGCCTGATTTTACCTCTCCATCAGTTTGTGGATTTTTTTATTTTTATTATTCCGTTTTTTTTTTTATTATAGACATTATAATTGTTATTGACATTGCTAACAGCAATATTAGGTAACCAAAAAATATTTTAAGAAATCAAGGAAAAGGGTAAACAAGTAAGTTAGGTAGCACTTGTAATTGGGTCTTTGGTAATATAGTACTTGTGGAGACATCTGGATGTAAAAACAAATAGTAAGTTAAACTCACAGTGGGCATGGCACGTACACACATGTCATCCCTGGCGACTTTGGGTCAAAATCCCATTCTGAAAAGAGTATAATTTTTTTAAGGGTCCTTGGGCATGCATTAGGTAATTTTAGAACTGGATCATTGTAATTTATTTTGCATTTTCTGCTACCTCTTGGACTACTTTCATATAGGCGATGTGAAACCATTCAATGATGATATGGCCCTGATAGTCAATGGTGGGTGATGATATTAAAGTGAATGAAGATATAAAATAGATCATAATTTTTCATGGAACTGAAAGCAGCAAGAAATCCTCTGTTCAGTTTTATGTTAACTTCAGATAACTTTTTCTGTCAGTGACTTATTCTAAGATATATTTAAGAACCACACTCACAGTAAAGTAAAATGAAAAAAGGGGACTAAATATTTGAATATACCATTGCACCTGATAAAGAGATCACTCATTATTGTAAAGCTTATGTACTACTTTATTATTCATATGAGTTTGATGTGTTTGGATATTTATTTCATAATTTTGTTGATGATAAATCAGATGTACCTTTGCTCTGTCTTGTTTTGTGGATAATTGCTGAAATGTTAGGTTGTAATTTTTGAGTAGTGGTTATAGAAATATTGAGCTGTACTAGATGCTGTGTATGATACTTCGTCTAGACTAAGATACAGCTTTATATATCCTTACATCTCAGCCTACAATGTTTGTACAGTATGTGATACTTGTAGTATGTATTATGTTCGTCCCTGCTAACCCAGTGCTTGTGCTGTATCTCCCCACTAACCTGTTTACCTGTCTTCTGCACAGCGCTTGCAACAAATTGAAGAGTGAGATACGGTGAAATGTCAGTGATGTAAGCCTGGTATATATTTTTGTTTTATTTCACTGTGTGCTCACCCATAGATGTGCCCCACTATTGTAAATTTAATCTATTTTCTTTGTAGATACAGAAACCCAGAACTTGTAATTGAATATGAGCTTTTGTTTGTTTGCTTTTCACATTTGTGCAGCTCATTAAGGGACTCCGGGTTTGGCACGTTTGAATTCCAAGTACAGAAGGAGAGAGATTTTCCCATAGAATGTTTTGAACAGTGACATTCTAAAAAGCACCATAGCAGCATTGAAACTAGATATATAGCTGATGACCCTTTCTATTGTTGTTATACAGACATTCATAATTATTGTATGATGAACTGTTTACCTGGACAATATAGGGAAAGTTCAAGTGAATAAAGAAATGGGGTATTGTTTACCAGAAATAAGAAAGAAAATAAGATGCTTGTCTTATGTTATATTCTATGGATAAAAGTAATCTTTAGGGGCAAATGTTCTCTATGATGAGAAATGCTTGAGAAATGTCCATACTGACTATTGAAGGATACTTTTCAAATTGTTCTCTTAATAGGAACTAAAGATATTTAGAATGCTGAAAATTGAATTTCTTATGCAAACACGTGTTTATTCAGGTTGTTGCATGTGTCAGAAATACCAACTTGTGGCACCTTTATTCTTAATCTTCATGAGTTATGGCATTGGGACATCAAACTCATGTTCAAGGATTACTTGTTTGCACATGGTGATATGATTACTGAACTCAATTGCCAGGTTCAATGAGTAGGGGAGATTAAGACATATTCAATGAAAACCTCTTTTTATTATTGTAATGAAATACTCTTTATTGGACTGAATTCTGCAATTATATAATAAAGGGCTAGGTTTCAGATTATATCAGGATTTTGTATTCATATATAGATATTTAGGGATTAGGATTTTTGATCAACATATTTCTTACAGTCCTGATTCAGAGTTGCATCAATGTAGGTTTGTTTCTCTCTCAACACCATTATTATGCAATTCATGGTAAGGAAAGTATAAAGAGATAAGAGTAGTACTTACTGGAAAACCAGACTGTTTTAAGGCTAGAGAAGAGCACAAATGTGTAAATTTGTTTATCTGAGATTTGATACCTTGTAAAATAGTTAATTTAAGGAGTTATTTTCTTTTAACAGTTGAGTGTTCTTTGTATTGGTCAAAATGTTTACGATTTTTGCCAAGCTAACTGATTCACCATGTCTTGCCAAGTTCAAAGATGGCTTTTTTGCATGTTTTGATATGGATAAAAGTATGGTAAGAATTTTTTTATGCATTCATTCATTATACATTGTGAATATTGTTCCAATCCTTCAACAGATTCTTAAAGAGTTGGATTATGGTGCAAGTGTTGACTGGTGGGCACTAGGAGTTCTCATGTATGAAATGATGGCAGGACAGCCACCATTTGAGGCTGATAATGAAGATGATCTCTTTGAGTCCATCCTGCATGAAGAAGTTTTGTATCCAGTGTGGCTTTCAAAGGAAGCAGTTTCTATACTGAAAGGGGTAAGTCATGCCATATAGATATTGATATTTTACTGGGGTATTAGTTTTTAATAAATTAATGATAATTCTTTGTCGCTATAATGATATTGATGCTTTGTTTCCTTCTCCCTTAAGTTTATGACAAAGGAACCATCCAAGCGGTTGGGCTGCGTTGCAGAGCGAGGAGGAGAATTGGCAATTCGTAACCACAAATTCTTCCGAGAGATAGACTGGGAGGCTCTTGAGCAGCGCAAAGTTAAACCACCATTTACACCTAAGATAGTAAGTAACTTAATTATGGTTTTCAGTAGCTCACATTTATAGGAATACTAAAAAGGAAGTACTAGGATGAAATAGAACTCTTTCTTGTATCTCTGAAACTTATTTGCCCTAATACTTCTTGCTGGGGCTGAGAGGATGTGTAAGAATATGTAAAAGGAAGAAATTTGTTTTATTATGAATTATGATATTGAAAAGTAACACCCATCTTTAGTTTAAAAAGTGCAAATTACCATGTAACTTTCCAGCTGGTTGGCAGATACAATGTAAATAAAAGTTGCCAAAAATATGATGTGATATTAACAAAAGCATTAACACCTTTAACCCAATGGCGCCGGGTATAGCAAATTAAAAAAAACTCTTCGCTCTGGCGAACGGCGGCAGCGCGCCGACTCCGAGCGCGTGATATCGGTCCATCAAGCCGAATCATTGCCTCGGGGCGTTTTGGCGCGGCGCCGCTGCGGACAGCCGCACGCCGCACATCGTGCGTATTGTTATGACGGCGATAGCCGTGACCCGTCGCCATTGGGTTAACCCATTTTGCGGTCTGCCAAATGGGTATATCTGTATGGGCTGAATCTGTAGGGATGCCACCTGCGGCATTGGCACTACTTGGCCATGGCATTATAGTAGATGTCACCCATGAACAAGGGGTTAAAGTATAGTGAGACAAAAATGTATTTCTATCCCTGTAGCTCTGATCCACAGCAAAATCTCTAGAGTGTATTTTTTAAATTGCATACATTGATAGCCTTTAACCCCTTGGTAACGGGTGTAGTAAACTAAAAAAAAAAATTCTATGCTCTGGCGATCAATGGCAACGTGCCGACTTTGAGTGCGTACAGCCGCTTGCCACATTTCGAGCGGTTTGGATGTGACCTGTCGGGAAGGGGTTAATTGCATTTTTTAAATTTTTTTATAGTAGATATCTTATTGTTATGATTGAAAAGATATTCAAAATTTCTTTAGAATTAACCACTTATTGATGGGTCACGCCTTGGAGTTGGGTTAATTTTTTAAACAGTATTGAAAATAAAGAGAAGGAAGAAGATATTAACCCATGATAAATATAAACAATAATATAACAAACTTGCTTTGACAGTTTGCTGGCATATTACTGAAACATCATTTCCTCTCACTCAACAGAAAGGACGTAAGGATACAGTCAACTTTGATGCAGAGTTCACCAAGGAAGAGCCAACTCTCACCTTTATTAATGAAGAAGTTGTTCGTGCTATCAACCAAGACGAGTTTAGAGGATTTTCTTTTGTTAATCGTGAATTTAAGTCCATGGCGGCTGCACCATGTCAAACCTAAGTGCAAATGCAGCACAGTAAGTATTTTATTCTGGTTTGGTTGCACAATTTCTTGTCAGTGTGTTGTTATACTTTAATTTTTGTTTGTACAGTATTTTGTGTATGGGAATCACAGCTTAGGTATTTTGATAATGAGAGCTTGACATAATATTTTTAATTGATTCTATTGATGGAGTTTTCTTGCTACCTTACTAATTTTATGCTCCTCCATGTTCCAGGTACAAAGTGCTAAAGTCTCCCCAGGAAACTTGATGTGCAGATTATATGAGAGGATTCTTTAGGGAAGAAAGCAGATGAAGGATGGGAAATAAGCAATGAATAATAGTAGGAAAGATTTCAATTTTGACTGCACAAAGAGTTGAATGTCTCAACAAGCACAACTGAGAATGGCTGTATTGTGATTAACATTGTATATCTAATAATACTCTTTATGATGGATTTTTTTCATTATTAATATAGTTTTTTTTTTTTTTTTTTTCAAAAGATTCTAATATGGAAGATCTCTGAATTTATAAGTTAAAATATTTTTAAATATAGATATATTTCATGATGGAAAGATATTACATGGGAGCGTTGTAGAGAGATTTTTTTTAAAAATTGAAGATAGTATTTATATAGTGTTGTTCTGTAAATGCATGATGCATTTGGAATATGATAGGAAGATACAAAGTTCGTAAGGAATTTTACAAAGAATGATTCTAATGTTTATTTATTTTTTACTGACTTCTTTCAGTGTATTGTTAGGGAAAATTGCCAACTTTTGAACTTCCAGTTCTGGAGGTTTGAAGGATATATATTGCATTTTAATGCAGTAAGCACTTACTATAGATAATCAACCTATGAGGCTCATGATTTAGCACATGTAAAGAAAGGGAAAAGGAAGTGAAATTGAAAGTTATAACCTTTGACTAAAATTGCTTGTCCAGTTATGGTACCAGATGATTCCAAAAGGCTAGTAAGAAGTGCACAAAAGATAACTAGCATCAGGATAATATTTAATGTCTGGCAGTGGAAAGAAACTTGGATGCAGGTATGGGGGAGACCAGATGTAGGACCATACAACTCATATTAACTTTTGGCCCTCTTTTATATTGTTTCTAGGTCACTCAGTCACATAAACATACACTCATGTACACTCACATGCTATAACACACTCACAATCAAACAGGCGCATAAAAATATTTTATATTCGTAAAGTGGTGGAAGCCCTCCTCACATACTTATGGTGCAATATGCCAAAGAAAATGGGCTTGACAAGTCCTTATTAATGTGCATCAATCACAAGTGTTTAGATTATACTTAATAAGTTGCCAGGTGTTTTGCAGTCCAATATGAAAACAGAAGATGTTTGTTTGTATAAGACTGTATGCTTCCAGTTCTGAATTTAGTGGTATTCAGGGTTGTCTCATGTATGGAATCATTTCTCCCCCACAACATTTGGTCTTTCCCATCATGCATTCTTAACCTTAGTGACTCTTATCTACGCACAATTTACAGGCAAGTGGCAAGATCAGCTTTTTTTGAGTCATTGGTGGCATTTCAGTAAGTTTACTTTTCCCCCCCACCTAAGTTATGATACGGGAAATTATTGCTTATTAGACGCTCACCAACCAGGTTCAATGTAGCTGTTCTGATCACAGCTCTGTACTACAGACATCCAGGTAGTGGATAAACTATACTATTGTAGACAATGTGGTAATGTGCTTTTATAGTTCTCAAATGGCATACATTTATTGTGTGTCTTCTCTTCTTCCTCAGCAGATTAAAAAAGAAAAAAAAAAGGGCAAGATCGTTGTTAAAAAACGTACCCTAAAAACTTGAATGATATGAATAAGATTCAAGTCGGAACTACATAAGGTCCACAGTTTATTGACCTACATATTGAGCTTAGACCAGTATTGCATTTCATAGAAAGGATAAATAAGTTTTCCATCATATTCATGACCATAAGAGGGAAGCAAAAAAACATATAACATTAAAAAAAAAAAAAAAAAACATATAACTCTCAGTGCGTAGTAGAGGGGAACAGAAACCCCTCCCACTCCCCATCCCCACCCCACCCCACCTCTGAATGTTGGTGTGTGTGTGCGCATCTGTGTTAAGTCCCAGGCGGTGGTGTGTGTGTCGCAGCCAATTTAGAGGTTGTAGAACAGCCGCTTAGCCAAGACAGTCGTGTGGGTAAAACTGTCCCCAACTCACATGGGTCTTAATGGTCCAGAAGTCAACTTTGATTAATGGATTTATCTGTAAAAGTTTACTTCCATTATAATTTGATCTGTCCAGCATAACTTGTGCAGGACAATGAAGGTGCTGGATTTCTTAATATTTCACTACAGTAACTGCTGAAAAATCATAATGAGTACACTTCCATTAAGTAAAGAGGTTGATTTAAATGTGAGTTACCACTTCTAGAGACTCCCAATAAGTAGGGTTTTTTTTCGTTTTTTTTCTCTAATTGTAACATAATATATACTCCATTGAGATTCTTAGAGGTGGTGGGATTCCCTGTTAATGCTAGTGTTGGCTATGGCCTCAGGTTAGTGAGTTGAGCCAGTGATGCTGCGACCCGTCACCGCTGTGTCTTCTAGCAAATCTTCCAATGGTTCACGCCTGTTGATTATTTTATTTTTTAGTAGTGTGGTATAATTGTTGTGATGTGGACAGCCAGATGTGGGGCAAGTCTCCCCCAGCACTCCCCAGTGCTTCTTTGCCCTGCATTTGTGTGTGTCCACAGTATTTTAATAAACTCCTGCCCTTGTCCCCAGCCCACTGCTTATGGTCTGGCCTGGGACAGAGGTGTTGGAAATGTGTCACTCAGCCGCTGGGGGCCGGGGTCCAGTCATGATTGTGGCCCTCAGCAGGCCATCTAAGTCACTCTTGTCATCTGCCTTATCGTCTTTCGCACAAAGAAGGAATTTTGTTGTGACTAGTGGGTGAGCATGATGGAGGGCAGGCAGTGGTCCGTCTCCCCCAGGCGGCGCATGTCGCTGTCACCACTGGCTGCCTCAGGTTGCTGTATAGACCTGTGCACCCCAAACCATGCCCGCTGTCTCTGTGTGCAATATTACTTGGCCTCGGGTCAGAGTAGCCATTCACTGGTAACATTTGACTCCTAGGCCAAGATTGGTGTGGTACCTGTGATGCATCCATCCGCGCACACCCACCTCCAAGGCAGTGTTCTACAACCATTCTTGACTCATTACCATATCTCATAGCCCAGAAAACATTGGTATTGCAACAAGGCCAAAGATAGTAGATAATGTACTGGTAGAAAAGAATCAAATCTTGTAGTGTGCAGTTTTGCTGTCTTCATTGTTTGTGTTGTGGTCAAAATCTGCGTTGTTAAGTAGATAGTTGTCTTGTGAGCTGCTTACAACTCAAAGCCAGGAACGCTTGTTTGTTTGCAGTCCAACAGACAGTCATGGGCAGATGGCCTTTTGCAGTCACATTATAAGCCTTATAAGGCTCCATCTTTGCTTAGAAGGTTTGCGATTTGCAACCTTTGTCAAGACCATTATTATAGTGAAGACCTTAACAAAGGGTCTCTTAGGAGCCTTGTGCAGTATTCCAGAGGTTTATTGCACTTCAGCGTCCTGGTCAGGTGAGATGTGCTTTTTTTGCTGTAGTCTGCAAGTAAGTGGCTACTGCATGCTGTGAATCTGAAAATCTGCATTCACAGCAGAATAAGCTGTGTTTCTCTGCTAATATCATAGGTCTGCTTGATAAAACCTGTAAGCAAGCAGTGTGCTGACCATTAATGCTCTCTAGACAAGACTTTATGTTCATTAGTATTGCAGTGGGTAGCATATACTCTACAATACAGTGAGCTGTGGAGAAAACTTCCAGCTCACTTCTTGAGTGGTCAGTGTCTGATAGCCAAGTCTACCAGAAAGCTGGAGTAAGAATTTCCAGTTGTAGTTTTTCATTATGCTTACCATTTGACTTCCAGTGGAGCAGTTGGTAGTATAAAATTATGTGTAAGACGTGAGTGCTACACCAGTGAAGAGTCTTACAAGAAATAAGCTTTTTTATTGTCTGGTATGCTTTCCTCCCCCTATACCAGATAGGACTAGTGAATGGTTGCTAAAGCTGCTTTTTAGTAGCTGGAGTTAAATTGGGGGAAAGAGAATCCTAAGTAGTACTTGGACCTTCATGTTGCATTTCTCACAGCCGTTCCGCTGCTGTAGGCTGGAACCTTACAGAAGTGTTTAGGAACATCTCTCTATTCTGGATGGTCCAGGCTTAGGGAAAGAT
>NC_061836.1:13382465-13402465 GCF_019202785.1 Penaeus chinensis
GGTGGGGTAGTTAGTTTGGTGAGGGAAAGTGGAATCGAGCATAGTATAAGAAAGAGAGAAGGACACTATGTCAAGAGAGAGAGAAAGATGGCATGCTTGACTCAGTGTACAGGCTCTCAACTGGAGAGGAGCAGAAGGCGCTTAGGGCTAAGCGAAGACCACAGTGGTGGATTGTATCAAGATGAGCAAGGAAGGAGGTTGAGGCAGAGGAGTAGATATGGCATCCATAAATGAGAGTGGAGAGGATCAAGGTAACATGAAGATGGAGGAGAGTTTTACGATCTGAGCCCTAGGATATATGAGAAAGAGTTTGTTAGATTCGGAGGCGGTGATATGCTATGAAGATATGGTCACGCCAGGACAATTTGGAGTAAAAAAAAAAATAACGCCAAAGAATTGGAGTAGAGCGCCATATACAATGAGTGGAGGCTGGGGACCTACACGTGTGTGAGAGTAAAGGATGGAGAAAGATTTGGAGGTAGAGAAGCGAAAGCCATGGTTAGTGGTCCAGGAAGATACTGATATTGCAGACAGAAGGAACTGGCAGAGATTTGGCTTGGATGTGCCAGAGGCAAAGATGGTTAAATCATCAACATGTAGTGATGATCGGGCTCCTGGTGGTAAAATTGAGAAAGTGTCATTAACGCTGAGCACACTGCCTTGTGGGAGCCTTCGAACTGAGGACAAGATGATGATGTGGAAGAGGTAATTTTTACCAGGATGTCTTTGACAAAAGTCTTTATAAAAACACACATTGTTACCGCATATGCCTGGAGAGGACAATGGTTGGAGAATATGGTACCACCTGTGGTATCATATGCTTTTTCTAGGTCAAAGAATATGGCTAATACAGATTCATGGCTTGTAAATGCAGACGTAATATACGCCTCGAAATAAGCGAGGGGGTTAGCTGTACTTCAGGCACGTGGAAACCAAACTGGGAAGGAGAGAGAAGATTGTGAGATTCAAGATACCACATTAAGCGGAAATTAACCATTCGCTCTAGTAGTTTGCACACGCAGCTAGTTAGAGCGATGGGGTGGTAATCTTGAGGGAGGGTACCTGATTTATTGGGTTTCAATAAGGGGAGGATAAGAGCTCGCCAATGAGAAGGAAAATTTCCTGATGTGGATGAAAATAGTTTATAGGAAGGATAGAAAGGAAGATGGAAGGTGTCTGGGCATACGGTAGTGAATACTGTCAGAGCCTTCATGAGTGTTGTGGCATGATTGTAAGGCAGCATTGAGTACAGAGGAAGAAAAATGAGCATTATAGGACTCAGCAGAGGATAGGGTGAAGATGATGTGGATGCATTCTTTGATAGATAGAAGTGTGGAGAAAGGTGAGAACCACTACTGACCTGGCTGAAAAAGTCACCTAGTTCATTAGCAACTTGGAAGGGATCAGAGATGAGAGTATTTCAAATATGGAGGACAGGATGGGGGGATGTTTGCCCGATAGTTTATGGATTTGACGCCAAACAGCTGAAACTGTTGTAGGTGTAACTGAGGACACATAATTTCACCAGCTATTTGTTTAACTGTTCCAGATTGTACATTGAAGACAGGCAGATGCATCTTTTAAAGGAGATTAGGACTGATAGTTGATTAGGGGTGCCTTGTTTGTAGCGATAACTGTTTCAGGTTGCATGTTTTAGGCGAAGTGCTTTGGTGCAATCAGAATTCCACCATGGGACACATTTGAAGGTGTAAGTCTTGAGGTTCGAGGAATGGCTGTATAGACAGCTCATAGGACTGTAGCTGTGAAACAGTATATCATATCTGAAAAAGGCAAGAAGGGGGATGGAGGAGCAGGAATAGTAGAGTGAGGTGAAAGTACACCAGGCGGCTCTATTGAAGCACCATATGAAGTAGGAGAAAGGAGGACTGGAAAGTGGTTACTATAGGGAAAGTGGTCTGACCAGTGGAAATCTAAATGGAGAGAAGGGGAGCATAGAGAGAGGTCTAGGCATGAAAAAGATTGTGTGCATATGTCAAAGTGTGTAGGATGATCTGAATTAAGAAGAATAAGGTCAGTTGTGGAGAGGAAGTGTTCTTGGCCACGGGAAATGGTGACAAAATCACCCCAGAGTGTGGAGGCAGTTAAAATCACCAACTCTAAGGAAAGGTGGCTAGAGTTGGGAAATTAGTTTTATCGCTGAAGAAAGTTGCGAATAACTGCTTGGGACAGTGGTTTGAAAGGGAGGTATGACATAAGGTGTTTTCTGATGGATAATTTATAGATGAGACAGAAAGGAAGTGTGAAGAAGAGACAAACTGGTAATTGGGATTGGGATAGGAGGATGTGTAAGGAACGTCTCTTGGAGGCAGATAATGGATGGATCATAAGAAGGGATATGACGAAGGTCAGGTCAGGGAGAATGGAAACCGCGAATATTCCGTTGTTGGAGAGCTACACTTTAGTTGATCTATGAGTGATAACAGTTACGGTGTGTGTTGGAGAATTTGAAGAAGGAGCTGGGGGGTGAGATAAGGAGTGAGGGGGGGGAAGGTGGTGTAGTATCAGGTGGGGTATCAGGAGGTGGAGGAAGGGGAAGGGCAAAGTTGTGACATAGGGGATTCATGTGTGTATCCAGGAGGGAGTGGAAGGGATAGAGGGGATGAAGGGAGAGTTAATGTAGGTGGAGCTGGAGCTGGGGAGGATGGGCTGTGTTGGGGAGTAGGAGGAAGGGGGAATATGATTATGAGGAGGATGGATATTGGTAGTCATTTTGAGGGTGGAGGGAGTGGGAGTGTTGGAATTTGAGGGTGGTTTGATGGGTTTCGGTGTCAATTTGGGTCTCGAGCAGATAGTTTTGAATATTTTCAAGAGTTTCTGTATTGGAGTTGACTGGGGAGTTTTGTGAGATAAATGTTTCTTATGAGGGGGGAAGAGGAGACTTGTGTCTGAGGAGTAGAGGCAAAGGTAGGTGGAGGTGAGTGTGTAGTAGGAGGAGAAGGGGTGGAACATTTAGTGTGTCTACTGTGGGTATGGCTGCAGTAGAGATTGGATTTTCTATATTCAGAATGGCAAATGAATTTGACTAAGGAAGATAGGAGGTAGATGTGGGGAAGTAAGATGTAGGAGGGATAGGTATAGGGGAGGGTGTAGGAACATCTTGGGAGGAAGGAAGAGAGGAAGAGTGAGTGACATTACTGTAGTAGTGAGAAAGAGAAAAACCTCATCGACATGCTTCCTGTCTTGCTTCATGCAGAGTGAGACTAAGTCTGAATCGAGAGTTGCCACCTCAGACTCAAATTTGTAGGTGGGGTAACCCCTATAAAATACATTATGGGGGCCGCCACAGTTGGCACATGTGTGTGACTGTGCAGAGCAGTTTGATCGATTATGACCAGGTTGGGCACATAGAGGGCATTGGGCTGTGGAACGGCTGTGTTTGGCAGGATATCCTAAATGCCAACCGTTTTGACATTTAAGGGGAGGAGGTTTATAGGGTCAGACTGGGAGGGATTCTCCGCCAATGTAAACTTTAAAGGGAAGGTCATGTCTACGGAAAGTAATTTTGGCAATGTTGGTGGGATTCTTACAATGACCTCTAATGACTTCTGATATCACATCATAGTCCATAAGGGAGGTGAGTAAGTCTTCTCCACAAGCTGACCAATTTTTATTATAGATTGGGCAGTTTGCTGGGGAGATAGAGCCAGTTCCGGTACAAGTATTAAGGGTTGGGTGATGTTCTGCAGGAATGGGGTTGCCAGAGAGATCAGTTAGAGTTGATAATGCTATAGCTTGGTTTTCAGATGTAACTGAGACAGGAACGATTCGGTTGGCTACGGAATGAGATTTTGCCTACTTGTTTTTGGAGGCATTGCTGGAAGAGAGGAGTGTTGTCAGAGTAAGGAGTTGTGAGGGGGATCACTTAAAATCGGTCCCATTTGACTGAGCTAAATAGAGTATTTATGATATTTGCAGAGATGGGGGTGGTAGGACAGAGATGTGTGGAAGAGGGAGGTATTATTACGGATAGGTGGACTAAAAGGCTGTGAAGAAGTAATAAAGGAGAGGATGGGGTGATTGAGGAAGAATATTGTATGTTGGGGAGGGAAATAGTCGACTCCGCAGGGTCACCTTGAGGGGTAAGGGCTAGACAACTAAAATGGGAATACCATAAAAAACACACACACACACACACACACACACACACACACACACACACACACACACACACACACACACACACACACACACACACACACACACACACACACACACACACACACACACACACACTTTTTTTTCTATTTCTGTTACAATTGATAACAATGTTTTGACATATAAATAAATCATTAACTAAATAAAGTGCAAGAGTTAGTAAGACCAAACAAACTTCAGTCCAAAAGTGTAATGATCAAGTTGCTAGTTCCTTTATATAGGGTGCAGCTTGTTTGGATGATTCTACATTTTTTTAGTTGCTTTACCTATGCTACTTTCTTCCCCCCCAATCCCTTGCCCGTTGTTGTCGTGGGGGGGCTTAGGAGGCGGAGACTGGGACCCAATGCTGGGGAACTCCCCAACCTTGGGACTCAGCCCTCGACTCAACAAATTTTGCATGGTCTTTTTTTTCCCCCTCCTACTTTTTCCTTTCTGTCCCTTCACCAATCCCTTCTACTATCCACTTCCTAAGGTGTGAGAGCCGTGCTGAAAGGATGAAAGGCTGACTTTGTGCCAGTCCTGAATGGCCTGAGGGAGCCATGGGCACGGTATTCCCCTGCTTTAGTTGTCTAGCCCTTACCCCTCAAGCGACCCTGAGGGGTGGACCGTTTCTCTCCCCAACATACTCCAGGCTTATCATGGCCAACAATGAATAACCATTAACCATTAACCATTAACCATACCATTATTAGAGGCAATGAGGCTTGCCTCTTCATCAAATAGCTCCACCAATTCAAACTCGCCCGATTCCCTGACCCTAGGCTCTCCTTTGACCACGGCTCTGAACACTACAACTAATACCCCCTCCTCAATGCCGGCTAGTACAGTATCCACCCTAATCAACACCCCAGGAGACATTTCTACTCCCAACATGCTCAGCTTCAACAACTATACCCCCACAACCTTCTTCATCAACTACCCCATCCTCCCTTATTACTACCTTACCTTATTGTCCACCTCCCCATAACACTACCTCCCTCAACACTACTGCCTCTTCCACATGCCCCCGTCCTTCTACTACCCCCATCTCTACAAAATTCTTAAATAATCTATTTAGGCCAGCCAAATGGGACCGATTTTTCGTGATCCCTCCCACAACTCACACTTTCTGCTTTGACAACCTGTTTTCATTCCTCAAATACATATACATCCTTCACTTGATCTAACCCCTATACATTACCTTACCCAACCTTAACCCATTTACTCGTCAATTCCTTTGCCCAACTTTGACAACTAATCACTAACTCAACCACCCTTCACTACCATTTACTATAGTGCTACATGACCTTAGATGTCTAGCACATTTATTTTGCTTTTAACCATTAACCATTAACCATTATGCTACTTTCTTACTACCATAATATAAGATGTTAGTAGTAAACTGATGGTCTAAATATATTTTAACTGTATGCTGACTTTCTGAATTCCCAATATTCTTCCTTTACAACTGAAAATTTTCATTAGCATTTCAATGGTGTCCACAAATGTCTTTTTTGCTCTATTATAACATATTTGGCCATTTGACTGCGTGAACTGATGTTGCATATTTAGCCGCAAAGTGAATTTACAATGGAACAATAAAACACTTTAACTTTTAAATTAATATTTTTTCATCTCCAAGTGTCATGAACACTGCATATAACATAATGTTCTTATTTTCACTTAATATTGTAACAATCTTTATTATAGACAATTATAAAAATTGGTTATATACATTATCCTACAACCATTGTTCCCTACATCACAGGACAGCTTGTAAATAGTTTTACAGATCTTTTACTCCCATAAATTTCTTTGCCATTCATAATCAATAAGAATAAACTCAAAGAAACACATACTCTGATATAAACCTTCTAATTACTATTATTTTTGCAGTGAGTACTATTTTCTGTTCTTTCTAATCCATTCATTATTAAACAATCAAAACTATGGATGAATAATAATATATAAAAGGATACAAAACTATGTAGGTATCCCAATACACTGGAAATGTAATGGCAATATGCCTAGGCATTTATTTAAATAACAAATTAGATTTTTTCCTTTTTAAATGCTAGTACAGAAAAAAAAGAAAAGATATTTGAATGTAAACATATTACCTCAGTTAAAGTGCTGCAAAACAGGTCCACTAACAACTAAGGGTCTTCACTTAACATGTTCAGATTACCAAGGGGCTCTTTCTGATAATCATAAAGAATAATAAATTATGAAGCTGAACAGCATAGACACTTCATCCATCTACTAACAAAATAATTAAACTATTATTTATTCAACATGCACTGAACTTTTAAGAAATCAAGAATTTATAACTAACCAATGAGATATTAAAACTGAAAGAAACATAAAATAATTACATATATACACATGCATATATGGCAGCACTACATATATGGATACTTGTTATCCAGTTGGATTTTCAATATATACCACTAAATATAACTTCTAATTACCCTCCCTCTTGTTGCAGGCATGTGCTTTAGAATATTGTTTAAATATTACAGAAAAACAGCATTAATTTCTGGTTCATTTTGTCTGCTTATATAGGGTATCATGTATGGAGAGGTAATTTGGGTGCTGTTAAATTTTATAATGCATTATTTATCTGTCTGGTAAAACTAAACAAAAGCAGGAAAAATAATTTCATATTTACAGAAATTTAAGAAGAAATAAGTGAATAGTCATGAAGGAATGACCTTGTCATTACATTAATGTGACAAACAATAAATTTCGTGCCTAGAAAATATTCTGTGCTGTGTCTACAAAAGAACACACCCACCTAATGAAGCCACTGTATAAGACTATGTAACTACTGTGCACAGTTAGTCTGGATAAAATAAATGGAATTTTGCAGTAAATCCAGCACCCACTTAATATTTTACGAAAAATATTTGTATATAAAATTTACTGCAATCTGAAATCCTCTTTTCTATAAGCTACAAAATACAAAACTAAGGAGTAATTTCATTTTTACCTACAAAATTTTGCAGCTATATTTAACAATGTATAATAGTGCTACATGCATGAGTATTCATATTCAATAAACATACATAGAACATGACAGTACAAGTGTGCCTTAGTGTGGGTGTGTATGTGTATTCCATTCATATGTATAAATAAGACCATATACAATGCTTTACAAGTTATAAATGTTTAGACAGCATTTTATCACAAATCTAATCAACTGAAAAATGACAAAAATTATTGTATCAGAAAAAAGGGAAACATGTTCAGCTTTTCATTATATGCAAAATTGGAATGTTTAAAAATATAATAAAATAATTATCATATTGATAATTATTTTAAAAATAATAAAAAATCCATGCTTCACTTAGTAATGACCAATTTTACTCCTATTTATGGTGATTACCTCCCCTGTACATTCTTAATTTTACAAGGTCAAAAAGAAAGAAAGAAAGAAAATAAATATATACAGACACATGAACTGAAAAATAACTATATAAAGATATGAAATAAAAATTAAGATCCTAATAAATTTAAATCCCTAGTATAATGCTCAATGTTTATCTACCTTTTCTCCATCATCTTTAAAGATTCCAATATGCATGAGCAACACTGGTATTTTTATAATTTAATAACACTTTATCTTATATATTATGACCAATATAAATATTTTTTAAACATAAGCTACTGATGCAATGCATCAAAATATCAAGCAGAAAACAGATGCACAAGCTTAGCCATACATACGGTGGAACATTCTCTTTCCAGCTTCAAACAGTAGCAAATCTTGAAATGCTGACAGGCTTACATAACTGACCAGTGAATCCAGTAGTGTGATGTACCCATGACCACTGCATGGAAAGTACTGTCACAACTTCTTGTTTTGTGCTAATCAGATCATTCTGCACAACTGGTAGGTTAATCCCTAACCACAATATGAACTTGCCTGAATGCACAACCACAACAACAAATAAGCAATTCATGATTGACTAAAACATGTAGTCCTTATTTATAAAATCATACCCAAAAATCTCTGAAAGAAAAATTTTATGATGCGAGATTTGTAGTACAAATGATTTTATCAACTATCCTTTGATTGCAAAGTCTGCATACTTCAAGGTGCTACTCCGTCTTTCAGATGTCTTATCCCAAGCTGCAAGTAGCCATGCAGTATCTTAGCCACCAGTGTCAGAAAGTAAACAGTCTACCCTAGATGATCCTACAATTGCATTAGGTTTCACAGTCTTTAAAAAATATTGCAATGTGTTGGGAGTGCATTCGGAAAGCTTAACTGTAGAAGAAAATCATACATTATCCAAACAGCTGATCGAAAGGTCAATATAAATTTCAAATTATCAGAGTTTTTTAGCAAATAATTCACAGGGCATTTTTATAGGTATTCTTAATAGAGAGAGTGTGTGTGTGTGTGTGTGTGTGTGTGTGTGTGTGTGTGTGTGTGTGTGTGTGTGTGTGTGTGTGTGTGTGTGTGTGTGTGTGTGTGTGAGAGAGACCATGTGTGTTTCTGAGTATGTGTGTATATGCATGTGTGTATGTATGTATGCACGTGTGTCTGTGGCGTATGACTGTGTAAACAGCAATAATTGTACTCCGGTGTTGGGAATTCAAGAAGGATTTCTAGCAAGAATGAAAAAATAGTTCACAAAGAATATGGTAAATTAAGAGTAATTGGTGGCATATTACAGACCTGAGTAAAATTAGTTATACAGAGAATATTCCATTCCTAAAATACATTTAACATTCTTTTCTGTTTAGTTTTATCGACTTATTTTATTTCATTTTACTTTTTTGCTGTGAAGATCCATAAATCCAGTATTCATATACTGCAGATGAGCACTGTATTAAAACAATATGACAAAGCAAGCTTCCGCACAAATATTCTATGGCAGTTTGTCACTTAAGTCAAGAAGGTCAGTTTTCTAAATATCCATCCATGGACAATGCTGCTTGTGAAAATAAGATCTTTGAAATCTAGACCCTAACATAAAAAATCAAAAATTTCTATTTGGTATGCTGAGTTTTATTCAAGGTAGCTCCGGCTGTCTGCGGGTGTTGTTGACTGAAGGGGGTGTGGAGGACATGACCCTGGCATTGCCCTGAGTGAGGAATCCAGCCACACCTGGTGTACCAGCTGTCAAGTATCCAGCCACTGGTGCAGAGTCCAAGAACAGGTCATGCTTCTGGTCTCTATACTGCGCCCACACTGGAGACTTCTCTAGGAGTGCCACAACCTGATTAGGGGAAAAGATATTGATATCCTGTGGCATTGAGGAGAAAAATAAACACTTAATGTAAATGGCAGCAAGACTAGTTTCAATTTAGATTTTGTACTTTTAGCTGGTCTGCTCTGAATAGTTTAAAAGATGCGCGTTGCTTGTGTATGGGGCACTCACCCGTGAGCAGTAACTTTGAATGTGTAGTCCTGAGAGGCTCTTATCTAATAGTTTCTTCCTTTCTTTCTCTCTCTCTCTCTCTCTCTCTCTCTCTCTCTCTCTCTCTCTCTCTCTCTCTCTCTCTCTCTCTCTCTCTTCTCTCTCTCTCTCACACACACACACACACACACACACACACACACACACACACACACACACACACACACACACACACACACACACACACACACACACACACACACACACACACACACACACACACACACACACACACACACACACACACACACACACACACACACACACACACACACACACACACACACCCACACACCCACACCCACACCCACACCCACACCCACACCCACACCCACACCCACACCCACACCCACACCCACACCCACACCCACACACAGAAAGTTGAAAGAAAAGACTCGATGAAGCCTCAATTTCATTTCATGGTAAACAAAGGTAAACTCTCTGAAGTAAAGGACAGGGAAATATGGAGGAAAAAGGTAGGGCCACAGAGAGAGACTCTGCCAATGATAATTTCTCATTTTGGGTAGAGGGTGGGGCATAGTCTAGCTGATTTACGTGATTGGTGGGAAGAGGGATGGTGGGTGGAGCTATAAAATTTTCTAGGGCAATATAAGGAGTCTAAATAACAGAGCCAGAACTGAATATGGGGATTACTCAGCAGCAACTAAAATAAAATGGAATTATGATACCAATGTTGGCATCAGAGTATATTCCACTGGTGCTTCATGAAGCCGAAACTGGCATCACTGTATTGGCAAATTTATTGTACTTTTGAATTTGGTAATCACATAAAACTAGAATCTTTATTATTCCTTGATACTCTAATTACTAACAGTTAATCCCTCAGTGATGGTATTAGAAATCTCTTGGCATCATACACTCTGGTGATCTTTGGCAACTGTCCAGCTTCTGGGAGCGGGAGTCCGCTACATGTAGTGGAACTTCCCACCACATGTATAGCCGTACCTGGCAGATCAAGGGGTTTGTTATGACAGCTATACACGTGGCCCAGCAGTAACGAGTTAACCCCTCAGTGATGGGTATTAGAAATCTCTTGGTGTCATAGACTCCAGTGATTTCTGGCAATGTCCAGCTGCTGGGCACAGGAGTTCGCTACATGTAGCTCTAGTGCATCACCATGCATATAGCCATACCCTACAGATCACGGTTTGTTATGATGGCTATACATGTGACCTGGCAGTAACAAATTACAGCCTCTTCAAGCCACTAAGTCGATGAGAGCTCTTCATACATCAGATGGCAATCTTTAAGTTAAACTGTGTCTATGAAATACAAAAATATTCATAGCCGTAACCTAACATCTGCCACCACATATGGGCCCCACCCACAGGGAAGACATAAGTTCAACAAAACCTAAAGTTTAAAGCCTTATTGATCTTGATAAATAAAATGGCTGGCATATCTGGATAAGTTCAAAAATAAGTTATAAAAAAAGAAAAGAAAAAAGAATGGGTAATTAGTGAGCCAGTCCAGTTACTCAGAACTTCTTAATACTAAGAGTAGTAGATCTTAACCCCTCAGTGATGGGTATTAGAAATCTCTACATTAATTACTAGTCGAACCTATCCCAACCATTCACCCTTCTCCTTGATTTTAGAAAATATTTTATCTTATTTTATTGCTACTAGTATTGTTAATAACACTGTAATAAATATAATGTTAATATTAATAATAACAGCATCAATAGCATTACAAAGAAATGTTTTTCATGCAAACTCAAGGAAGGGGAAAATCAGGTGAGGTCATGTAGATTACTAATTGACTCCTTGGTGGCTGAACACTTGTGAAGCCACCTATTGGTACATACATTTCACAAAATGATACTACACTGAACACTATATTTTCCAAGTAGCACTGGGGTAATTGTTAAAGTTTCCATAAATCTAATATATAAGGTTTTGCATTTAGCTCAACCTGTATGAGTCAAGCTAAGATAGCTCAAGAGTAATTGTGAAGTATGTTTTCTCATCTGATTATTTTTTTTAGTCTGGAATTTTTATCATAAAGCTTAGAACAAAATTAAAGAAAAAGTGTTTACCTCTTCAGAATGTTGTGGTGAGGCTGCCATGGTTTTCAGGCAAGTAACGATCTGAGCTTTAGTGGATGCTGGATTTTGGACCTGTAGTTTAGCATCAAGAAGAGACAAGAGAAAAGGTATGACATTAGCCCGAAGTCCCTGTTCTACAAGGGCTGTTCCTGATAACCCACTTCCTGAGAAAAGATTGTGTAAGGCTTCACATGCCACACCCACAATGTCAGGACGTAACTTCATGGCCGACACCAATCCTGCCACAACTTCAGTGCCCTCGAGAATATTGCCACACACCTGAGAGAGCAGAAAAGATGGGAACAATTACTGTAGGTGTGTACACACAAAAATCAAACCAATAAACACAATAAATTTTCTGATTTCTTATTTGGTAATTCAGTCTTGTGATAGTGAAAGATAATATCAATTTTCCTGAAATACACTTTAGCAAAAGCTAGCCCCAAGATATCTTTTATCCCCTTAAAAGAGAGAGACACACACACACACACACACACACAAAAAGCACATTTTATATGAAAATTCAAATTATTGAAAAAGAAGAAAAAGAAAACATACCTGATTGTGTGTAAACTGATGTGTAGCAAGAGTAGCAGCTCTAGCCACTGTCTGATTTTTTGAGGAAAGATAAGACACAAGCCTGGGAATGTGACCCAACTGCGGCAGGTACTCCAACAGATTACGCTGAGCAATTAATACTGAAACCACTGTGTTCACAATTAGCTCAAGGGTCTCAGCCTAGAAAAAAAAAAAATTAAATAAGTAAAAAAATAAATAAGAGATAAGTAACAATAAAATGATATTAAAGAATATACCACTCCATGTATTTAATTTTTGTTGATGGATCTGCCTTTTTCAAACATAGAAACACTGAAGGAATACACATTGCAGGAAAAAGTACTTACATCATTGCCTCCCTTTGCAAGAAGATCCAAGAGTGTATCAAAGAGATCTGATGTAAACTGCTTTGGCTTCCGCAGAACCCAGGAAGGATTTGCAACCAAGAGCCGCAAGTATACACCACCCACCACCACCTCTCCTGAGGTTGAGGATAAAGTGATTTCCTCTGGAAACTTCCACACAGTATTTGGATCTTCCTTTTGTTGCAAGTGAATCCTTTTGATGGCAGACAGAAAAAAAAGAAAAAAGAAAAAAATATATAAATCCCTTTGAAATATTTCTTATTAATTCATCATTTCACAAAAAACATGGTGCTGCAACACATATTTTCTGTTAATTCTTAAAAGCTATTATGTAATAAATATAATTTTAATATATATCTGAAGTTAAAATCAGGACAATTCATATTATTATTATTATTATTATTATTATTATTCATTTCTTCATATTTTTTAACCTTAAATCACCAAATTCTTGAGACTGTCACATTAACCCATTGGATCTGGTTGCTTCTTGGCCAACACCTGGATCAAAATCTGAGCATTAGAATGCTTTCTTGCGTGGTGACTCTCCTGGGTGTGTGACTTGCAGGCCTGGCTCACACAAACACTCATTTGCAGTATCAAAACTCCTTTGTGATGCTATCATCCCTTTCTTTGTAAACATTCCCCCCCCCCCTCCCTCATGGCCTGTATTTCTCATTTGATTTGCTGTATCAAAATGGTAAAAGACCATTTTCCTTACACAGACTCATCATCTCACTAAGAAGTCTTTGTATTATTTGTGACCTTTGTGAATAGGATCCTGGGCATGGATACAGTATCCTCCCTGGAGCTGGCACTCTTCCAGCCATGGGTATTGCATGATACATTCCACCACCATGTACCAGTGGAAATGATACAAGAGTCCCTTCCAAAGTGGCCATAGATTTAATCTTCCTCCAAAAGCTTTGTGCACTCCTGATGACTCATTCCTGTCACTGGAGCTGTTGGCTGCATTTATGATGGCACACTGCCATCACCTCAGCCCTCAGCCAAAATTTTCCATGATGACATATTCCTGTAACCTCAGCCAATTTTTTTCTAGACAGGACATTTATGACACCCAGGTCCAATGGGTTAAACAGCGTATAATTATCCATTTTAATATACTTTTCTGCCATCCCCCAATAACTATTCCTACAACAGTCATCCATAACAGCACTTACTCTTCCACTAATTTTGAAACAGTCTCTGTCACCCTGACCCTCGAGTCGTCAGTCCAGATTAGCTCTGGGTTTTCATGTTGCGCTTCATACATGTGGACCGCAGTGGATGGCGAGTCCCTCATCTGGTCTACCAGGGCAGAGGGGAGGATCTTGTTCAAAATCAGTCTTACACGAGGCCCCACCAGCTTATCACATGTCATCTTGCCCATGAGTTCTGCTGTTTTTTCACGCACTTCGGAATCGTCCGAGGAGCAGAATATATTCAGTAGGTACATGACAGCTCCTGGAAGAAAATTGTTATTTTAAATTTAATTTTAACAGCTGAATTGATAGTTTTTGTTTTTGACATTAGCAGAAGAATTCTACAGACTGAAAGCACTGATACTAATCCAAATTAAAGTAACATCATTACTAGGACAACTGTAAGAAATGATTCAATGAAGAGAGCAGTAGTAATAGCAATATATTAAAAAATTACCAACAAAATGAAAAGAAAAGAAAAGGAAAGGATAAAAAAGGAAATGAGAGTAAAAGAAAAACGGAATAAAGGAAATGGAAAGGGGAAAAAGGACAAAGGAAAAGCAAATATGAAAATTTAAAAGAGAGAATGAAAAAGAACAAACAAGAATAAAATCAACAACTATATTACAGATATCATACTCAACTCAACTGTTGCTATTTGTATTACTGCTGTTCATTCAGCAAGTAAATAAACAGCTATAAAATATAAAAGCAATAGACATGTTCTATATCTCTATCTATCTATCTATATATATATATATATATATATATATATATATATATATATATATATATATATATATCAAGTTTTAACCCCTATGATCTGGGTGACATGACCATCATGTAATGAAAAAATCTGGCTCAAGGGGCGGGTGACGTGAACATGCCGTCACGGGAAAATCTGGAGTTTCGGATGAAGGCCGGGAAAGATTCGTCACGAATGTAATGACTGGAAGAGCACCAGCTCCATGGAGGATGTTATTTCCATGCTCAGCATTGCATTCCTGGTGCTGTGACCGGCAATGCAAGTTGTATTACAGAAAATTAAATGTAAAAAAAAAAAAAAGAAAAAAAAAAGTAAAATATTTAAATTTTCATTGTACTGAGTTGCAGACTAGCTAAATAATATGGAGTCCGTGCAAAGAAAACAGTCTATTACCATCTGAATAATGGAAATTAAATGGCAAATATGGACACTGGAAAATAGCAAAAAGGCTAAAAACGTGTGTGTGTAAAAAGAGGAAATAACGTTGCAAATAGGAGGCATAGAGTCTTGTCACGGGACACACGTGTTCATGTCCTCCTGGCCTACAAGCTGGTGCACCCAGCAGAGTGGCCACTCATGTAAGCCTAAAGCCTGGATTTTTGGTTATCTGATTACCAGATTTAAGGGGTTAACTATGTGGCTGACATTCACATAATAATCTCTCCACAACTCAAAATACTAGTCTCACCTTTGTTTAATGCTTCCTTCACAATCTTGGTGTTAGACATGAGTGCATGCAGTATGTTGAGAGCTGTCATGCGGTCTGGGATGAGGGAAGGAGAGTGTAAGGCCAACATCAGGTACACCAACACCTGCAATAAAGGAAAGAGTTACTGGTGTTTATTCATAACCTGAAAAGTACTGATATATCAAATTTTTAAAATATGATGACTCTAAACTATTAGTTCTCAAACCTGAAGATCACATAATATTGTGTACAAGTGTATTTCTTGCTTCTGAAATTACTCCTTTTTTCTCTGAAAGCCTGGGACAATATTGAAAACAAATTATGTTAACCTAACCTTGCTTTTAACCATTTTGCTCTGGGTGGTTTAAAAGCTGCATGTTGCGAGCAGTAACTTTTTGTCCTGAGAGTCTCCTATCTAATACAGTTTATTCCTCACATACATACACACAGCCTCAAGTTCATTTCATGGTAAACTAAGGTAAACTCACTCTCACTCTCACTCTCACTCTCACTCTCACTCTCTCTCTCTCTCTTTCTCTCTCTCTCTCACATCCCTGGTAAAGCGGTAATGGGTGAAGTAAAGGACAAAGGTAGGACCTGAGAGGGAGAAACTGTGATGTAGACTCTGGCAACGATAGTTTCTCATTTTCAGTAGAGGGTGGGGCATAGCCTATTTGATTTACATGATTGGTGGGAAGAGGCTTGTTGGGTGGAGCTATAGAATTTCAAGGGCAATATATGGAGTCTAAAGAATAGAGCCAGAAGGGAAAACAGGATCACTCAGCAGCACTTAAAATAAAATGGAACTGTGACACCAACATTGGTGTCACAGTATATTCCACTGGCTATTCATGATGCTGAAGCTGGTGTCACCATATAAAGTGGGTTAAACCAGTATTGTTATTAATTTTTTCACTATGCTTCATATCACAGCTATATTAACCCAACACTGATGGGTGCAGAAAATAAATAAAAATTCTACACTCTGGAGATTAATGGCAACGAGCAGACTTTGAGCGTGGAAGTCTGCTCCATTAAGCCGAATGTTCTACTCCAAGCACTCTGGTGTCGCCGCGGAGTACAGCCGTACCCCGCAGACTACTTGGTTTGTTATGACACCGGTAGGTATGGCCCATGAGTTAGGGATTAATGACTTGAAAATCATTAACATTCACTACAAAATATGAAGTAGTCTATGTTTTAGAGATGCTATAAAAAGGGTTACAGTTTGAAAATCAATCATTACAAGAAAAGACATCACATGTCCAGGGACTTCATGTGGTTTCCAACTACATAATCTAGGAAAATGTTAAACAGTTCCATTTCTCAACCTTCAACATAAGAGATTCTTTAAGAAATATTATATTCAAAGGAACATCCACTGCAGGTATTCTATTCCAACAAAGAAATTGTTATATTCTATTTGAATTACCATCTACCTAATATGATATGATTAACCCCTATGATCCAGATGACATGACCATTACATCATGAAAAGAATTGGCTTAAGGGATGTGAATATGCTGTAATGGGAAAATCTGGCTGAGAGCTAGCATCTTGTCATTATGAGAATTTTGGCTGAAGGGTGACTGGAATGACTCGCTAAGAGTCAGAAAGCAAAGCTCTTGGAGGGTGATAAGACTCAGTAGGCATTTAGGAATGGGCTTTTGGATTTTTCCATCAATGAAAAAGGGTGGAATATACTATCCCTGAGTCATACCTGGAAAAATGCTGGCTCTAGGGAGGACACTATTTCCATGCATAGGATCTTATTACTGCCAGTTGTGACTAATGGCACAGATAGTATTATGTTAAATTGAATATTATGAAAAATAAATAAAATGACACTAATAACAAAATGACAAATATGACAAATATAGAAATTGGAAAATGGCTAAAAAGCTTAAAACATTTATACAGAAAAAGAGAAACTAACATTGCAAAGGGAAAGCATGGAGTCTTGTCACTGCACACCAGTGTTCATGTGTGCCTGGCCTACAAGCTACAAACCTATCAGAATAGCCACTCAAGTAAGCCTAATGCCAGTATTTTGGGCCATGTGAGGGCAGTGGAGCATCTGAATCCAAGGATTTAAATACAATTTTAAACATTTTCTTACATTACAATTCTTAAAAACTATGAACAAAAAAGCAAGCCAACTTGAATATTCTACTATGCTAGTATCCAAATTATAGGACAAATGCTTGTATGAAGAGAGATGGGAGTGTTAACTAGACTTTACAGCATATGGTGTGCACAATAACTTACTTCTGATGCTGCAATATCACTAACACAGTCTGCATTGCCAGTGACACCCTCCACTACAGCCAACACACACTGCTGTACAGATACACATCCTTCAAGGCGTAACAAGGAAAACAGTAGCTTGAAGTGACCAATGCACTGCATCTCCACACCTGAAGGTATAAATGAAGTGTTAATTTTCTCTTTTGTTTTAAGATGATATAAGGTTAATACTTTAGATGGTTCTCAAAATATTTTCTTTGTATTAAGAAATAACTATATATCAATTCAAAACACATTTTTGGAAACAGATTACATATTCAATTCTAAAACACACTTTAGAATTCAACTAGGCAAAAATATTAATACTATAAAAAGCAACATATAGATAAATAACAGTAATGTCAAAGCAATATTGCAAATACCAACAACAATAAAATTATTACAATTTTGACTAACTGATCAATTACAGTCTAAAAATACAAAATATTAATAGTAGAAACAAGACTAATAGTATATGTGATTAAAAGCCATCACAAGGATTAGTGTTCTTACACCCACTATAACACCAAGTATCAATATGTGTTTCTGACTGGCTCTTTATACGTTATTGATAACATGGTTTCAAAAAAAAAAAAAAAAAAGTTTTCATGTCCCTTGAGGCCTGGTCTGAAGATTATAGTGATCAAATTGACAGCCTAATTAGGTATACTGATATAGTGGTATATAAGATAGACTGAAATCCCTCCTCCCAAAGGGGGAGTGGGGGCTAGATGCCTTTTTTCTCTTCTCTTTTCTTGACTCCCTTTCTTTCATTGTGCTTCTTTGTCTTTGTGTTTTCTGTTTAAGGGCTTGATCTCCCTGTGTATTTTCCCCTTGATACCTGCCCTAGGCTTTGTGCTTCCTTGCCTGTTCCCCACTGGCCATGCATCCTTGCAGGCAGTGTTAGCCCACCTCTGTAGATAACCCTCTCGGGACAAGAGTTTTGTAGTATGCCTCTGCAGTTTGTAAGCAGCCCCTTGCCTGCTGTGTGCTAAGGCAGCCCTCTCCAAGTCATCTAGTGACTATTTGTGCTGAAGCCTTCCCTATGACTGAAAGGCCCATGGCTACTTTGTGCTTATGCAGCCTCCTCCAAGGCATCTAACATTTGGCAGAGAGGCCTCTAAAAGGAAAATCCCACAAGTACTCTGTGAAAATGCAACCCTTTTGGAGGTGGCAGGTTATGATAAGTACTGACATGAGATAGAAAGGCCCTCATCTACTCAGTGGTTATGCAGCCCTTTACATGCTGGACAGTTATGATATGAGCCTGTATATGCTAGGGGCATGAGGGATGGTGTGGGGTTCTCTCATTCTTTTGTTCACTTCCTGATACTAGGATGCACTGTGCAACTGCCATGGTTGCACAAAATCATCTCTATATATCTATTTAGGCTATTATACCAGATTGCTATAGCATTTGCACCAGACCCGTCATGAAGAAAAACAGCATCTTCCATCTATTAACTGTCTGGAAATTATTTTTAAAAATTTTAAACGTATTAAAAAAACTACATATTAATACTTGTGTGTCAGAGGTCAGTAATTCACACAAACTAACATTTGGTTAGGTATTTAAACACAAAACCTCACATTAGCAGAAGCCCTTCTAAAAAATGAGACTTGTGGTCTACTTATCATTATCAAAAATATAATATTTGTCTTCTCACAATAAGCTCCTAAATTAATAAATTACTATAAATTCAGAATACAAAGGTGTTATAATACAATTAAAAGGTCTATAATGCTAACAATAACATACAAATATTAGTTTTACAGTCTTCCTATGATACACATTAGTCACAAATCTTTTATAACCAGGACTCTTGTTTTTCATCTTATTTTTATCTTTGTGTTAGTATCTTGTATAATCACCCTTTCTATTATAAGGAGAGCATTACCCTGTTTTTTTAAGTCTATCAATTTTAAAGCATTTCTTGGCTATATTCTATCTGAGAACCAATGTTAGTACAAATATAAACCAACTTTATTTACCAAACTGTACTGGGAGACAAATTGCTCTTTAAATATATTTAGTTTATAATCTTTGCTTTTTGTGTCTAAAATGAAATGATAATACAATATGGTGGCACTGATAGCATATCCTTAATAATAAAGCATCATAATGTAAATAAATGGTGTGAAATAGAAAAAGAAAACAGTAGACATTGATACCAACAAATAAATTCTGCTTGATTAACACATTTGATGATGACATTCAAGGTATTACATGGTGACAAAGTAGTTTATGAAAAGATAGTAAAGAAACTGCTAGCCTCATCAAATATGGCCTTTCCCAAAGGCAGCATTTGGTGTTTATATACAATTTGCTGAAAAAAATCACTCATAAATTCCCCTACACAATTACCTCTTGCAGTACATGAACCACAGAAAAAACATAAAAAAAAATTCCTTGGTGCTACCTTGACCATACAACGAACTATAGCTTTAACTGAAATTCTGAGATATATGTAATTCTT
>NC_061836.1:13422465-13424965 GCF_019202785.1 Penaeus chinensis
CACTTCATAGTCACTTTTGGTGTTAACAGAAAGCGATGGTACAGGTCATTGAAAAACTCATATCTGCAAAAGTAAAATAACTGGTTACTAGTTTTAAATACTTGCTAACATTCAGTTATCCTGTATTCAGTTATCTGGTTCACTCATTTGTGCATTTTTATCATAACCTCCTGATATGTAGCCTCAGTCATGGATCCTGTGAATATGGGAATGTACAAATGCTGATGAAAGTGGATCTACTGTTCATCATCATTATACTGACTCAGAAATTGTACAGGTAGATGCAAGTATTTGGACAGGAACACAGCAATAAAAATGAAGATGATGTAACTTAGAGTCTCTATTGATAGGTTAATTCAGTTGTGTGGCAAGCTAGTTGACTGCCAAGTAGAGCTAATGTGTAGGAGCTAGGAGAACCCAAAGAGGGTTGGGGGTTGGTAAACAGCAATGGAGTGTCTATCAGTACATAATTATATCTCTTACTGATTACACTAATAGCCGTATATGCTATTGGAAAGACTATTTTTGCATTTTCTATTTCTTTAGAAATATAGGGTAATGGGGCATGGTTGGTCGAATGATGTATGATAATTAAATGGGTGGATTAGCTAAGTTTAGTGTCTTATCTTTCAATTCAGTATTCATAGAATCCACAACTGTCTTCCATGAGATTACTGTAGACACTATGGTCTCTTTGTGTCTAAGTATCTATGTGCAAATAAAATTAATGAATTAAAATCTCAGTGGATATGTATGCCCATTATTGGGTTAATGAATCAATCAGGTATCTGTAAAATCAGTTTTCCAGCACTCTCCAGTCCCTGATAATGCCTGAAAACTGACTGTTAGTCTGTACAAAGTTTTGGCTTATTTAAAAATTTTATGCAGTAATGATTTTTCCCACTAATATCTTTTTTAACTTTCCAAATGATTGTACAACAAAATTATTTATGTGTCCAAGTCCTTTCATTTTCTCTTAGTACAACCCAAACGAAAGTGGATCTTACGATCTTCTAATGGGAGAATCCTCAGGTGAAGTACTATTTTCCTGCTCCAGTAAGATTCTCAGATAATAGTCACCAATCTTAATCTCATCTTTCAGTGATGGGTAGCTAACCTGTAACAAAATTCAAGAAAAGTTAAGATAAATAACATATCACATATCACATAACTTACCATCTTCTTTGACATAAATTAAAATATTTTAAACTCTGCCTTGCACATTAAAAACAGATTGTGAAATATACAATGACCCTAAATTTACAGCAAATATTACTGCACTAGATATCTAGAAAATGACAGCTAAACAACAATAAATCATCAAGTCTCACTTCAAACTCCAGGTGGTTCCATGCAATAACCATGTTTCCTCGAACATCACGATCCTCATTGAAGGCACGCATCTCTGCTTCCAAGGCTACACGCAATTCCTCTCGTGTCTACAAAAGATGAATGTTGCTAGATATAGAGAAGTTGGAATAAAGATTTCACATTGAAATACCTTTAAAGCTGCTGGTTGGCATGACTTGAAATTTTGATTGCACAATACTATAGTATTAAATTAAACTATGCAGCATAATACCCTAGTAGTAGTAGCAGTAGCTTTCATGCAGATTTACAATTGTGCTTTTGATGAGAAAATAAAACCTATACATACTAAGGTTTCCCTCTTCTCATGGCAGAAATATTGAATTAATTTGATCTTTTATGCACTTACTTTGTAATTCCAAATCAAATTGGGAAGAGCATGATCCCTGTTGAATTTGTAATAGAATAAAGGCCAATTTGCTGTTGCCTTTAACTTTTCTCTTCTTTTGCGCAGCACTAGTGGTCGCTCTCTGAATCTATCCTCGACTGACTTTTCCTTCTTCATTCGAGAACGCCAATGTTGTAAGGCAAACTGCAAGATTGTAATCATAATAACCATTGTGCAAAAAAAGAAAGAAAGAAAAAAAATATATATAAATAACATAAAATAAATAATTACAAACAAATGCTAGGCAAATGAGTGCAAAAATTAGCATGTAAATATCCTGAGGATACATTTGCCACATTTTACATTATAAAAGCTAGCAAACTAAAACAGAGAAGATATACATAACAAACATCAAGAAGAACATGAAACACTTTGATGAACTACTTATTTTTAACATTAAACAAGAAAAATCATGCAAACTAATATGCTTGTATAAAAATGTAAAAGCAATTTTTATTTACAAAAGGACTAAAAACAGTACAAATTAGCAATAAATTATATTTACATCTTCCAGTCAAATAACATGCTGCTGACATTTGCCTCTTGACTATATGAAGTAAACTCAACAATATTCTAGTCATTCTTACATACCTATGATATAATTGTAACATGCACATCTTTTTTGTCCTTTGTTCATTTACAATGTCATATATTTGTTTTTGAGTTACATCATGAACAAATGAGGTAAATTCAACTTACAACATAATTTCTAGTGTATGTCTATGAATACAATAAAAAATCTAC
>NC_061836.1:13427465-13429965 GCF_019202785.1 Penaeus chinensis
ATGTTGCTGAATTGCTTGGCAACAGAAAATCCTACTAATTCTGACTACATTCAATTGCCTTCAACTAACTTGCAAAGACTAAAGCCAATCCCCCTAAAGAGAACATGCATACAGATAGATCACCCTCTTTTGATGATTTGTTGACATTTCATTTTTTCTTGATAATTGTTACCACTGCAGTACTGGTTCTAGCTATATAGTTGTAATTTTGAAATTATTAACCTATAAAAGAAAACTGCAGAAGGAGCTATAAAAAGATGATAAACAAGAAGATAAATTTAAAGTATTCTTATAAAATACAAAGCATCTGGCAAGATAAAGAAATAGTTTCTAAGGATGGTATGGTTTACCCATTAATATTCTATCTGTGATACATTAAACTAAAAAGGAAACTCACCCATTCCTGATGAAGCAACAAGAAAATGAAGTGAAAAAATATTTTTCAATGACATAATTTTTTTTTCTACAATGAATATTCACTGTATATGGCATATCCTTTAGTTAGGAGAAAAAAAAAACAGCATTATAAAAAAAGGAGTAAGAACAACAGTGGACAGATACCCTTCCAACTACAATCTTACAGGACTGCTACAAAGAACTGCTGCACAATTTGAGGGCCTGGAAATCCTAACCCCTTAAAAGGAGATCCAATTATTACTAAAAAATAACAACTCATAGAAAGCATTTGTTAACCAAATTTGAAAAAAAGTAAGGAAAAAGAAAAAAGAGAAATGACAAAATATCTAATCCTTCAAAATGAAAAAGAAAAGTAAAATAAAATAAAAGAAAGGGGACAAAAAAACGAAAAGAATAGAAAAAAAAAGGCTCTATCCACAACAGCTACACTATTAGCTTGCAAACCCCATCACCTAACAGTTACATGTACTTACATCCACATGTTTCTCGAGGTATGCTTCGTAGTAAGCCTCCATTTGTTTGGCTCCTGTTTGTAAACATTTTTCCACCGTCTCTATCTTCTGCTTCGTCAAATGATGTGGAAGAAATGTGGTTGGTGTGTTTTAGGAGAAAACAGACATTGCATGTAAAACAAAATACAAGAAGCACTAAATCATAGTTAACCTCAAACAAAGAAAAAACATTCCTTTAAGCACACTCAGGTGACAACAAAAATATATCAAGGTGGACATTCACTAACATAAAAGTTTCAATGTACAAACTGGGAAAACATATGACATTTAATTCTTTTTACAAGACACAGAGAGAGATGCAAGATACACATGACTTACCATTACTTTAGTTAGATAAATTATGCTTATATATAATGAAAGATATAGAGAGAATTGGATGATTAAGGGAGAGGGAGGAAGAGGCAGAAACTAAGAGAGTATGATTGTCCTCTTGCAATATTAACCCCTATGATCTGGATGACATGACCATCATGTCATGAAAAAATTTGGCTTGATGGGCAGGTGAAGTGACCATACTGTAATGGAAAATTTGGCTGGGGGCTGGGGTGACAGGAATGACTTGCCACAAGTGCACATAGCTCTTGGAAGGTGATTACACTCATCTGGCATTAGGAAGGGTCTTTTGCATTATTTATATTGATAAATGAGTGTGGAATGTACTGTCTGTGAATCATTAGTGAACCTCCTCCAGGGAGGACGCTATTTCCATCTTATTCCTGCCTGTTGTGACTGGTGGCACAGGTTGTATTACAGAAAATTGAATAGTATGAAAAAATAAAAGAATTACACTAATAACAAAATGTTTACTTATTATTATAATCATTGCATTGAGTTATGGACTACCTAGAGAGATGACATTGAGTCTGTGCAAGGAAAACTTCTATTACCATCTAGATAAAGCAAATCAAATGATGAATATGGACACTGAAAATGTCAAAAAAGCTAAAAAAGCTTATACAGAAAAAGAGAAAATAATATTGCAAAGTTTGTGTGAGCTCAGCCTAAATGCTGCACAACCGTCAGAGTGGTTGATCAAGTAAGAATAATGCCTGTATTTTGGGCCATGATAGGGTGATGTAAGTGAAGCATCCAGATCCAATGGATTAAACAAGCCTTATAAGTCATGCAATGACAATCAGATCCTTTGGTCAAACCCATGCTGCTGCTGACCCCTGCACTAGTTGGTCACAACTGACATTTTCCACTAGCTCCATTTATTGGCATTGGGCATCCATACAGGGGATAACTCACATGGCTCTCTCTCAAACACTCTGCTTAGCCTCCAGCAAGCTAGATCAATCCCTGACCTCTCCTGGCATTGTGTGAGTTTGCCTAGGGGGCTTTGGCCACATAAATGTAGCAAGTAGGTTAGTGGTGGTGTTACACAGGCAATCAATTTGAGTGATTTACAAATACTGTCAACAGTTAAATCCATCTATTTAAACTCAGTCAGAGTGGAGATAAATAGTCTGGCTGGAATCTGGTGCTGGTATCTTGTGAAGGAAGAGATAGAGAGGTGCAAAGATGAGGTGGACTCATAGGGGGACAAGAGAGGTCAAATACTGAGCAAG
>NC_061836.1:13432465-13444965 GCF_019202785.1 Penaeus chinensis
ATGCTGCTGGGAAAATGCTGTGCTCATTTTTTCTTTTTTTTTTGTGAAATGCCTCTGCACATAGATGCCTCTGCTATTGCTTAACCACAAAGGAGTCAATTAGTAGACCTTGTGACCTCACCTGATTTCACCTTTCCTTGAATTGGCTATTCATAGCATTTTTACCAATGCTATGAATATCAATGGTATTATTTTTATTTAAGACAATATACTTACTATAATGTTATTGACATTGGTAACAGCAATTTAAGAAAACATTAAATATCTTTAAAAATCAAGGAAAAGGGTAAACAGGTGAGACAGACAGTACTCGTAATTAGCTCATTGGTGACTTAGTACAAATGTAGTCATCTATGTGTAAAAACATTTAATAAAGTAAACTCACAGTGTGCACGACATATATGTACATGCTATACCCTGTCTAATTTGTGTTAACTAGTACCTTTTAATTCATATGAAAATTTTCGCAATTTTACTGACCTCTTTCAATTCTTGAAGCAATTTCAAAACTTGTTCTGACCTTGAACTTCCCTTTTGTCTAATATTTAATTTAATAAATTTCAACCCATTACCCATCCAAAGTACATATAAATATACAATTCACAGCCATAAACTAACATATCATTATGTAGCCATTTGTACAAATGCAGAATAAAGGACAAGTACGGGTTCTCCTCTTACCACTGTCCGTCCTAAAAGATCAACTGCAGATGGGTTTTCTGCTGCCCACAGGGAAACAAGGTGGCCGTGAAAGCTGACGATGAGTGAGGAGTCTACCATCTGATGTTTGAGTGAAGAGTGCAGTGTACAGATGTCTAGGCAGAGCTCCTTCTGTTAATGCCAAGAGCTGCATACGAGCTGGAATGTCGCCTTCACCTTCTTCTATAACAGCCTTCATTACCAATCCTGCACCCTAAGATAATATTTTTGAATTTTTAGTCACATTCAGTAAAAGGGGAATACATTTTTGAAATAATAATAATAACAATAATAATAATAATAATACTAAGCTGTTACAGATCTGAATACATTCATATTGCTGATGCTCTTTAGCAAATTCTAAATCTTTTCTGCTGCCCAGTGCAGCAGAATATGCACATTACAGTATAAATTAGTTACCACATCATATAGACTACAACTAGTCTATCCTACTACATTCTGAACTTTACACACACACACACACACACACACACACACACACACACACACACACACACACACACACACACACACACACACACACACACACACACATATGCATATACATGCATAAACCCATGCAGGCACAAGAGAAGCTTACTTTAACAATGGCTAGAGATGGATGCTGGAAGAGCCTGTAGAGTGACCTCCCATTATCTGCCACCATTTCTAACAAACGATCAAAGTGGGCACCATCAGTTGTTTCACTATATGGGGCGCAGAGAGCAAATGTTAAAAAGTCCAACATCGCCAATACAACAAGTGCACCAGTTCCATGGGACTGAAAATAATAACAAAAAGGTAATGTTAGAATCACTTCCAATGTAAAAAAAATTCCTCTTTTATTTTGTTGAAAAGGCTACTCAGTTACAACCAAACATAATATATATAGGGTAACTTTTGAAGTATTTCTGGGTATTCACAGCACAATAATTACTATACTTGATTACTTTTTGAATGGTTAAAATCACACTTACTAATCATTAAGTAAAAATGTAACCAACAAAGCTTAAGTGAATACAATACTATGGACAAAAGCAAATTAGAGGAGAGTTTAATACTTCTTACCACATGATGGACCCAATTTTCCAATAGTTTCTCTTGAAATGTTGGTGAGGCTAGGAGAGAAGCTTTGTTCAACTGTTCTTGCTTTAGATCAGGATTGTCATGCATAGGCTGCATGAGTGCACACAGCATATCAAGTGCTGCATGATTAATTCCATCATTATTTCTCTGCAGTGCCTTAACTACTTTCCAGCCCACTTTTTCTCGGAACCTTAAAAAAAAGTAATAATTAAATTACACATATACATATAAACACTAAATATATATATATATATATATATATATATATATATATATATATATATATATATATATATATGTATATATTTATATATATATATATATATATATATATATATATATATATATATATATATATATATATATATATATATATATATGACACAAACACAAACACAGTAATGTGTACAAAAATATGAAAAGGAAAACAGCCACAGTAAGAAATGAAAATAAATTGTGACGTTTCAAACTCTTCACGAGTTCCTCTTCAGACGAATAATAAACGTAAATGGATGATCCATTTTGGTTTAATATTCATCTGAAGAGGATTTCATGAAGAGTTCGAAATGTCACAAACAATTTATTTTCAGTTCTTACGGTGGCAGTTTTCCTTTTCACATATATATATATATATATATATATATATATATATATATATATATATATATATATATATATATATATGAACACACACACACACACACACACACACACATATATTCAAAGAATGGGAAATCAGGCGTGGCCACCAGGGCCTACTTATAAACTGGTTGGTTGCTGAGCACATGTGGAGCCATCTGCATGTAACAAAATTCAAACAAACTACAGGACAGTACATAAATCCATGATGTAAATTATGTTATTTACACTATGAGCTCTAATTACTCTGTTTTGAGTTCCCATGCTTTTCAACTGATGAGGCATGCTTTGATTGGCTGAATGGGTGTATCTAAAAATGGAATGAAGTGAGGGATAATCACTTCTTGCTTGACCAAAAAGTGATTACCTCTATCATGTTTTCATGAAATAAATGTACTATTGACCTTGTTTTTCTTGTCCAGGTTGTTCATGACATTCTGGTTTTCCTGTTTACAGGTGTGCTAGAGCCTCCACACCATCTACCTTAGAGTCTTCTGCTAAGTATACAACTTTACTTTTTGTGTTTGTGTGGTTAACCATGTTTTTGAAGACCCTCCTTCTTGTTCAAGTTGTTCACAATGTTCCAACTACAGGTGTGTGAGTTCTCTTGTGCTTTTGACCTCAGAGAATCCTGGTAAATGTACACTTGTTCTTTTTGTGACAGAGTTGAGTGGCTGTTCATGTTTCCCTTTCCTACTCCTTTCCCTTTCTTGTTCCGGTCATCCGGACGACCTTGGGTCTGATTCCGACTGAGATTTAGAGGCTGTTGAGGAGGATAAGCAACACTGGCATGACAGCAGCAGTGAGCAGGAAGACTTGGAGTTAGTGTATGATAGATGTATGAAAGTTCAATGGATATTGAGACACCAATCTTTGTGCACTGTCCAGGAACATACTGTCCTTAGGATTCTGGCATTCATCTGGAAGGAGGGGGACATCCCTCAGATATCTTCAACTGCTTTAGATATCTTCAACTGCTTTCATTGTGTCTGTTATTTTGTAGTGTTGTTAATTCTTAATTCTATGCAGACAACTCTAATGATGGAGTTTGGTACAGTTATACATTCTGGATCTACATGTGCCAGGGCCATGAGAATTTCCTTTCAATATCATGGACATGATGGATGCTGATGACATGTTTGGAAGAGGTTACAAGTTGTGCCTGGAAAATTGGTACAGCTAACAACCCTTTTTCATTATCTACAGTCTTGATCTACCAACACTGTAGATGCTGTCTGGTGCATGCCAAAGATAATGTAGGTCATGATCTGCAATAGTGTGGTTTCTCATATCACAATAACAGACATGCTTTGTCTGTTCTGGATGGACATGAAGCCCATCACAATACTGTTTACCCTTCCAGCTAATCAACATGGGCTTGTGCATATCACACTCAAGTTAATGGTGGATTGCAATTTCAGGATAAAGGATGGCCAACTAGCTCAGTCATCTGAAGATCTTCTTTAATCTCCTGGACACAACTATTGTCAATGCCAGTGCAGTGCATAGAGCACTTGAGGCATGATGTCCTTTAGAGGGGGATGGGGAACCCTATGATATTGCTAATTGACTGTAGTTGTTAAAAATATGCCTAATATCAACAATTACATTACAAAAGAGCAATAATACATAATATATAATTTTGTCTGTTACTTCTGATATCCATTATATGTAGGTCAGTGAAACTGAGGTCTGAGTGTAATTCTAAAAGTTTATCTTGGATGGGGGTTGGACATAAAAGAAAAGTTCCAAAATAGTGAAATGCTTCCTGAAATAGTACACCAAACTTAGAGGAATAATGAGCAAATTGTGTATCTCTCACCTGGGGAGTGATGTTAGAGAAGCAAAACCTGCTTTTGATGCAACTAATCTACGCAGGGCATGGAACTGTGCCTCAACTTCTTCAGCTGGTAATGTTGCTTGATCTCCTTCTCGGAGCACAAGTGCCCCTAAGGCACCAGTTATTAATTTTTCTTTATTTTCAGCAAATAAACCCTGTTTGTAAAGATGAATGTTCCAGTTACCAATAATAAAACTCAATGCTCTGTCTTGTCATATGAAGTCAGATTTTTTACTTCGGATTCTGACCATGTAATAAGAATTTCATGAAAATTTCAGTAGCAAATATCCTTTAGAAAGTGAGATTGCATTTAATAGTTAATCATAACAAAATTACAAAATATAAGAAAACAAACAGTCTGACAGTTTGATATAAGCAAACCAAATTGATATAAAATACATACCTCAGCAGTCACAGCATGTAGCAGCCCGGAATAGGAAACATTTACATTAAATCTTTCAACTGCTTCAGCAAAAGTCCAACCAGGAGGAGGCTGTTGAATAAACTTGAGGTGCATGGATTCTACTTCCTCATCTACAGGAACTTCGAGAGGACCAAGCCTCTTCCCTCTTGGAGTTGGTGTCATTCGGACATGAACATCTAGGTTGCCAGAGGCTCGGACACCATCAATCAGTGACGCTAATAAGGCATCACTGTTGATGAAATATAAGTTAAATATAAGTTATTACTCCTAAAGATTTGTGTATATATAATAGAACATGTTGCTGTAGTTTCACGTGGTCTGAGGTCAAACCTGGGTCATTTTGTACATTAGATAACCAAAGTTATTATACAACAGATCTTATTTAAAAGCTAGAAATCTGGATCCTGATCAAACTTACCGGTCAGATGATGTATAAACCCTGTTGCCTCCTCTTACATATTCTATTGTGAGCATTTGTGGATTTTCTTGGTGGCGGACTAGAGCAAATATATCCGAGAGTGGTTTCAGGGTGACAATGGCATAGGAATTAGGGTCACGTTCTAACAAACAGGATTCACTAATACAGAGTGTTCTTCTTACTGGGTCATTGTGACGGCGGCTCACTTTATGGACTGTGAATTCACACAGAGATGTGATGTGTTCATCCCCACTAGAAAAAAGAAAGTGCATTAATAAATTTGAAATAGTAACAATACAAATAATAATAATAAAAATAATAATTAACCCAATGCCACCAGATTGGCATGTATGTACATGCTATGCCCACTGTGAGTATACTTTATCAATTGTTTTTACATATAGATGGCTACACTTGTACTAAGTCACCAATGAGTCAGTTACAAGTACTGCTTGTCTCAACCGTTTACCCTTTTCCTTGATTTACGAAAATATCTTATTTTGTTGTTCGTAATGTTTATAACATTATTGTAATTATAATGTCTATGATGAAAATAACAATGATATTCATAGCATCATAAGAAAAAAAAAAATATATAATTATATATATATATATATATATATATATATATAATATATATATATATATATATATATATATATATATATATATATATATATATATATGTATATATATAAATATATATATATATATATATATATATATATATATATATATATATATATATATGTATATGTATATGTATATGTATATGTATATGTATATGTATATGTATATGTATATGTATATGTATATGTATATGTATATGTATATGTATATGTATATGTATATGTATATGTATATATATGTATATGTATATGTGTATATATATATATATATATATATATATATATATATATATATATATATATTACATTATCTCATATTGCTGTTCCTATTGTCAATTACATTACAGTAATTATAATATCTATAATAAAAATAACACCATTGATATTCAGAGCATTAGTAAATAACAAAACCAATGTTTTTTTCGTTGATTCAAGGAATGGTGAAATCAAGTAACGTCACAAGGTCTACTAATTGACATCTTTGTGGTAAGTACTAACAGAGCCTTCTATGTCAAGAGACATTTCACAATTTTTTTTTAAATGAGCACAGCTTTTACCCGGCAATAATTAGTTAAGCACATCTTTATAAACAGAAATATTTAAAAGATACAATAAGCTTTGGAACTCTTTATCCCATTTTCTATTAAACCACTGCACTGTGTTTAAAGTGAATTCTACAATCTAAACTTCTTTGGAGTTGTATTGCAATAATGATTCTTACCTGTATTTACCAACTCTGATTTCCTGTGCTTGTTGTAATGTGATACACACTTTCTTGGCATTTATGCTGATACCAACATATTTCTTTGCATTATCTTCAACCTTCTTTAGAATTTCATCTCGACGGTCTGTTGAGAAGATGTGTAATCTACCAAATCCTCCACTCTGCAAAAAATGATTTACTATTATGTTGAATCAAACTCATGTACAACCAATAAAGATAGAAAATATTAGTATATGTACGCCATGTAGCTGGAATTACAAATATACTTATACTATGAAGCCTTTTTTTCTTTTCTTTTCTTTTCTAGGTCCATGTTTACACTTTTGTGATAAGTGAAGCCTAAAATCTGTCCAACATATCCAAACCTTTGGATAGACAAAACAGCTAATCCTAGTAATCACTCATTACTA
The DNA here is from genome assembly GCF_019202785.1 of Penaeus chinensis. Lineage (NCBI taxonomy): Eukaryota > Metazoa > Arthropoda > Malacostraca > Decapoda > Penaeidae > Penaeus > Penaeus chinensis. The sequence continues at coordinate 13,439,335 of NC_061836.1, forward strand.
AATGCCTCTTCAATATGACCATCATCACTATATTTTTATCAAACTATGGGATCAGTTTGTTTGAGCAGCCATTGCGATGCTGCAAAAAGCTAGTTGTGGTTAATGGTTAATGGTTAAAAGAAATATATGTTAGCCATCAAAGGTCATATGGTGAAAAAGGTGGAAATGAGTTAACAATCAGTATAAGATGTTGTAGTACAATGTAGGATAGAATGTTTGTGAAAAGGGTATAGAGAGGGAGTAAATGGAATACAGTGGGTGATTTGTAAACGGGGATGTGGTTATAGGTATATGGCGATTAGATCAAATGGAGAGTATTTGTCTGAGAAAGGGAGAGAAACACACAACTGCAAAAGAGCTATTATGAAACAATCAAAGGGTAATATGGTAAGAAATGATAGTTGTAGATGTAGAAGAATTATAAGAATGAAATAAGGAAACAGGGAAAGGTGATGAAGCATTGGGAAAAGTGTCAGGAGGGGAGGGATCCACAGAAAAACATAGTTGTGACATAAGGGAGTCACGTGAGCACTGAAGTGGGGGTGGTAAGGATAATGGCGATGCATAGGGAGGAGAGGATGGGGCGTTTTTTGGGTGAGTGGGAGGAAGAGGGGTAGGGGGGAACTTGAGGAGGAGGAGGATGGATATTGGCAGATACTTTGAATGTAGAGTGAATGAAGGGATTAGAGGGTGGATGAGGGAGTGGATCATTCTCTTGAGCCATGTTTATGAACTTTTGGATGTCCTCAAAAGTTTCTGGAGGGGAGTTGGGCAGGGAGGTTTGAGAAATAAAGGCTTTTTTTTATGTGGAGAAGATGGAATAGATGTCTGAGGAGCAGAGGGAGGGGTGGGTGTAGGAGAGGATGTGGTAGGAGAAGATGGAGTGGAATGCTTAGATTGTCTCGTGTGACAAGTAAAGAGAGAGGGAGGATGGGGAGGGGTAGGCACCAGGGAAGTGGTAGAGATTGGAGAGTTATTAGTGATAGGTTGGTTTGGGGTAGAGGGAAGAGATAGTGGGGGAGATGCTGAGACTTCTTGAGAAGATGGGAAAAGAGCAGAGTGAAGGACAGTTTTCGAATAGATAGAAAGAGAAAAACCTTGTTGGTGTGCTTCTTCTCCAGCCTCACGTAGAGTGACACCTGGTTTGAATCTGAGAACTGCTACCTCAGATTTTAGCTTGTAGGCAGGGCAGCTTCTATAAAATATATTATGAGAGCCACCACAATTGACACATGTGCATGACTGAGCAGAGCAATTTGAACGGTGATGACCAGGTTGAGCACATAGAGAGCAGTGGACTGTGGAGAGTGTTTGGCTGGATGACCAAAACACCAACATTTCTGACACTGATGGGGAAGAGATTGATATGGTTGGACAGGGCAGGACACTCCATTAATATAAACTTCATGGGGGAGGTCATGTTTACGGAAGCTAATCTTGGCAATATTGGTGTAGGACTTTTGTTAGTCTCTGGGAGGAGTAGTGTAGCACTGGACTGCCACTGCATTATAGTCAATAAAGAATGTGAGCAAGTAATTTCCACACTCAAAAGGTTTGTAGAGGTGAAAGCAGTAGAAAGACGAGGGTAGGAGGAAGATGGGTGGTATGGAGATATTAGTGGTATTAGTATCAGCCAGAGCCGTGGTCCAAGGAAAGGCAGGGGTCAGGAAACCAATGAAATCTAATTCAAATATGCTAGTTTATGAACGAGCAAGCCTTAATGCCCCTAACTAGGGTAGGAAATCTTCATTATTGGCCATGGTGAGTCTCAAATAAATGGGGAGAGGAAACATTCTACCCATGTGGGTCCCCATGAAGGGTAAGGGCTAGATAACTGACCAAGGGAATACCGTGCCCATGGCTCCCGGAGGCTGTTCATGACTGACATAAAGCCAGCCTTTCATCCTTTCAGCACAGCTCTCACATGAACTAGATGAACTAGAGAAGGAAAGGAAAGGGGGAGAAGAAAAGACCATGCAAAATTAGTTGAGGTGAGGGCTGAGGTCCAAGGTAGGGGTGATCCTCTACAATGGCAGTTGGTCAGAGCGGACGAAAATAGTTCCAGTACAAGTATTAAGGGAGGAGTGAGGTTGGGCAGGAATAGGTTTACCAGTGAGGTCAGTGAGTATAGATAGGGCATGAGCTTGGGACACAGATGTAACTGTAACAAGATGTCAACGATTGGAACGACTGCAAAAGGAAACTTTGCCTACCTGTTTTTTAAGACATTTTTGGAAGAGAAGGGTATTATCAGAGTAAGATGCTGTAGGGGGAATCACAAAGCATTGATCCCCCTTGGCTAGGCCAAAAAGGGTACTCAAAAGGTTTGTAGAGGTGAAAGCAGTAGAAAGACGAGGGTAGGAGGAAGATGGGTGGTATGGAGATATTAGTGGTATTAGTATCAGCCAGAGCCGTGGTCCAAGGAAAGGCAGGGGTCAGGAAACCAATGAAATCTAATTCAAATATGCTAGTTTATGAACGAGCAAGCCTTAATGCCCCTAACTAGGGTAGGAAATCTTCATTATTGGCCATGGTGAGTCTCAAATAAATGGGGAGAGGAAACATTCTACCCATGTGGGTCCCCATGAAGGGTAAGGGCTAGATAACTGACCAAGGGAATACCGTGCCCATGGCTCCCGGAGGCTGTTCATGACTGACATAAAGCCAGCCTTTCATCCTTTCAGCACAGCTCTCACATGAACTAGATGAACTAGAGAAGGAAAGGAAAGGGGGAGAAGAAAAGACCATGCAAAATTAGTTGAGGTGAGGGCTGAGGTCCAAGGTAGGGGTGATCCTCTACAATGGACCCTAGTCTCTGTTTCCTAAGCCTCCCCATGACAACGACAAGTAAGGGATTAGAGGGGGAAACTAGTTGCGATTTTAGACTTTGTTAGCTTTGAATTCCTGTTCCTAGTGACTTTATTTCCTGAATTATAATATAATTTTTTTTAGTCAGCTTTGGTAGTCTTCATCTCTGTATGAGGAAGCATGACATGTAACTTTTCAGTGCTAGTTTGTGTACCTAAAGTAATGCAAAGTATCAAGTCTACCTTGATGCCCAGACTGGTGGCAAGAACTTTACCTAGATGAAGTAATTTGATGACTCACATTCCCACATGCTAGTGCCATCTGGCAGCAATCTCCTACCTCCTCTATTTTGCTGTTTGGTTTAGCTCCAGATAAATAATCTTTAGATTCACTACATTCCTCTTACTTCCTTCATCACTTGCCAGGATAGAACACCTTTCCATGCCAGTCTGTTTCTACATCAATGGTGATTCTGTGTTGTTTTTCTGTTTATGTTACCTTATCATTAAATTATATCTACTGTGTATTCATATTAACAGGTATGGAACGTAACTTATTAGTGCATGTATATCTTTCTTGGTCATACATCTTTATTATACAACTGTCTGTTTCCTTGGTGTGAATGCTGTCATAGGCACTCTTTCTGTGTGAGAAGTCTGATGAGTGAATTTTGCGGGGCCATTTGCTTTCAGGTTTTATCATTTTAGGCCTTATCTCATGATAGTGCAAATAGTTAGAGATATATGAATGACTGGAACTTGAGGCAATGCATGCGTGGATCTTTCCCTTAACCTGTTGGATCCGGTTGATATGACTATCATGTCATGAAAAAAATCTAGGTCGAGGGGCAGGTGACATGAACAAGCCATCATGGGAAAATCTAGCTGTGGGCCATATGACGCGAACCTGCTGTCATGAGCATTGCAGCTGAAGGCCGGGATGATGGAAAAGATTTGCCACGAATGCACAAACCTATTGGGAGGGTTATTTTACTCATTTGGTGATTTTGCATTATTCCCATCAATGTATGTATGAAATGAAATATTGTGAGTGGTGACTGGAAGGGCACCAGCTCCATGGAGGACGCCATTTCCATACTCAGCATCATATTCCTGGCGATGTGAGCGGCACAGGTTGTTTTACAGAAAATTGAATATTACCTAAAAAAGTAACATAGTGTTACATAGTTTTATTTTTCTTGCACTGAGTTGTTGACTACCTTGAAAGGTGATTAGAGTCTGTGCAAAGAAAAAAAGTTATTACTATCTGGATAATGCAAATCAAATGGCAAATATGGACAATAGAAAATGCCCAAAATGGTAAAATATGCTTATGCATAAAATGAGTGGTTCCCTACAAGCACTCAGCAGAGCGGCCACTCAAGTAAGCCTATTGCCTAGATTTTTGGTGATGTGATTGGTGTGACACATCTAGATCCAATGGGTTAACCCTCTGACAATGGCTTTTACCCATGCCACACTGATCTACATATTGGATGCTGTGTGCAGTCACCTGCTCAAGTGAAAAATGAACAGCATGGGAAATGTGTCTACAATATTAGCTATGGCATATATGATCTTTCAATAAACAAGGCTAAAGAGTAAATGTAAGCCTACTTTGGTAATGTGGGGATTAGTTTAGGATGTGAATGTTGAACAGCCCACTCTTTGTAAGCTCTCAGTCTCATGTCAAAGACTACAGTCATGGCCAAACAAATGAACCAATATCTAAAGCTCAACAGAGCAGGTATGACTGTATATGGAATGGATTCTATTTACAAAGCATACCTTGGCATGGATAAATACCATATGGCATGAATGCATTTCATGGTTTCCGAATGCATTATGCACTATATGTCAAATGATATTTCTCATTAGGCCTTCATACCAGATCTCCATAAGCTCCACACCATTCTTAAAAAACTCTTCTTTTTTATAACTGAAAAATAGCTTGTAAATTAGGTAAATTTGATCTGGAAAAGGTTTATAAGCTTTTAAATATGATCCAAAAAAGACTTCAATACATTTAAATATGAACCATTTCAGGAATAAAGAGGTGAACAAGGTGGGGGGAAAGAAAGAAAAGAAAAATGTGTTTTATGCAAAATGGCTGAGTGGGAATCATGGTTTGGCAAAAACCAAGATTATTATTTGTAAGCTGCATGTATGAGTGCTTGTTGTACTGATGTTATGAAATCTAATAACCTGAAAAATATAATTACTAATTTATAACATCTTCCCTTTACTCTTTTAGGAAGAAATAATCTATATTGTGCTATGGAAAACATCAGACTGAACATCCACTCTGTTTTCTACATAGGACAGCTTCCAAAACAACTAGTTCTAAGTTATAAATTGTCTGGTTCTTTAACACATTAACCATGCAGGATAATATCATAATCTCACCCCTCTTGTGGAGTCCTTCCCAGAGATCCCCTGCCAGAGCAGCACAAGATATTTGAGTGAGAGGAGGCAGGTAACATATTTACAGCTAAAGTGGCTATCACACTAACATATTTCTGCCAGGTCTTATGACAACTAAAACTCTCCTAACATCAGGCCACATGCCCCATCACTGTGTACCCAAATCATACCTGAAACTTTTTGATCCAAGTGCTTTGATATCTATCATGTTGTTCAAGTGCCTACATAGACTGACTAGCCTTTACATGCTCACTGTCTGATAATAATTAAGAAAAAAATACAACAATATTACAGTTCATGGCAGTAGAATAATACTATGTGGTTAGGCTAAATACAAGCATAAATGCAAGAATCATGCATAAGAATTCAATGGTTCTCTATGTTTCCCACATTTTAATCT
>NC_061836.1:13452465-13454965 GCF_019202785.1 Penaeus chinensis
TATAGAAGGATGATTATTGTAATTTTGCCAGATAAGCAAATAAAATGTTTATGGGGGGAATGATACTGGATGTATCCTATTTTTTCTCAACTGAGAATATTTTAAGAAATCAAAGACAGAACTTTTTACACTTAAAGACAATAAAGAAAACTCACACAGGTATTTTTTGCAATACACTTTTTTCATTCAGCAAGCAATTGTACATATTTCCCTGCACATTATTCAATAAATAAGGACAGCAAACCTTTCTCTCATCAAATTATTATTTTTCAAAAACAAAAGAATAGATAAATACCTGGCCCACGCCCTTCAAGGCTGGTGTTATGTTGATAAAGTCATTGTAATACCACTGGTTGGTGACTTCCATGCTACCAGGGTTATAGGTGGTAATCCCCGCATTGCCAACGCTAAAAATGCGTTTGTACCTGAAAGTGAAAGTCATGAGTAAATAATAAATTTATCTTCAGAATAATACATTACCATTACACTGAAATATCAAATGTCTTATCAAAATGATCATGATTTCTAATATCATCTAATATTCTAGTACTGAAAAATTATTCCTCTTCTTAAACATTACATAATACATTTCTAAATTATCAAAATCAGATTTATATATTTTTAATGGTATACTTACTTGCCCTTCCATGCGGAATGCTTTGTAACCAAATAACATGCCACATCTTGGTTGTTTGTCCCCATGTCTCAGAAAACAACACTGTTAAAAATAATATTTTCAAATCTTAGAGTCAGTTTAACATAACATATCAAGAAATATAGAATTAGAAAGATTTATATTTAACCTTCAAAATATTTTCTAAGTGAATGAGTATAAACATATAAATTCTAAATATATAACAATTTTCCACTTATGTTACTAAGTTACTGTTTTTTTATGTAATGAAAGTGGTTTCATCTGGACAATGTTCTATCAAAAAACTAAATACCAAACACATTGTACTTATTAAAGTACCAACTGTTGGCTATAAATACTGTTGTTTTTTTTTACAACAAATGTATGGCAATTTTTGAAAATAGATATGAAATACATGCTATGTCTTTCAAAAAAAACTAAAATGAAACAATAAAACAAAACTTATCTAGAAACAACACTTCCATATTCATGACAACTTGAATTTATCAAACAAAATAGAAATATATAACCAATAAGATTTTTGCTCCATCTCACATTTGTCACACTTTCCAATAACATGTCCAATAACATGTCCATACTACAAGAGCCAAACTTTTTCATACTACTACCTATATACAGCTGAAAATCATTCCCTGACTTACTACCAACCATTAAATATTGCACTCTTCTCTAATTTCCATAAATGATGATGATAGTGTAGAGTGCAAACTCACAAAATAAAATCATATAATTCTATTTACTGAAGGAATGAGAAAACACATTTACTTGGTACATAATTAGGTATACCAAATATATTAATCTCAAATAACTTCATTATATTTCATAGATTTTTCTTTTATACTACGGCAAGCTTTTCTCATTAACCCAAATTTTAGTATATCCAAACAGGAAATGTCTTAAAATCTGGAACACACAGAAATGACAATGTATATGTAATATGTAAATGACACTCAAAACCATCATATGAAAATAAAGAATCAATGAATAAACCAATACAAACTGATAACTTTCATATTAACAAAATTCGACACTTCAGCTATGACTATTGTCATATCCTGCTAAGACTAAAATACAAAAGGTATTAATTGGCTAATATAATTAGATAAAACTTCAGTATTGAATAAGTGTAGGGACTGTCATGCCTACATGCCAATCACAGTCTGTCATGTGAATGCTCTTCCCGTGTCACTCGATGAGGAACCTTGTCATGACCAAGCTTTTGCACGTCATAATATTGCAACACTTCCTCTCCACAAATGACAAACAAGCGCACGCACAGTTGCAGGTGAAAATATGTTAATGTTGTTATATAACGTAAACAGCTGCCATCTCTCGAATTATGACGGAAATGACAAATTTTCATGTGACAACGTAAGTGGAATATCAGTGAAATGATAACTGTCGATCCTTGGAAGGAAAAATCATTAAATCACATCACAGCCTTTTATCTAGGAAACAATTACCCCCTCTAGCATAACGTATACAAGTGAACGGCATCATAACCTACCTGTTACTCCAATTCAGCAAGTTTTCCCGATGTAAATGACTAATACAAATCCATATTCCCATCTGTGACAGGTCTCTCTTGTGTTTACGGTGGGTGTTTTGCTGGGAGTCTCTGCCTTTCGAATTCCGCCCTACTGGCACCGCTTTCATTTGACTAAGTTATACTCAGTATACAGCCCTCCAAGTGCATAATAAATATTATAATCTTCTAGTCTAAATTCTTACGACACAATGATGTTTTGTATTGTATATTTTGTTTGTGAAGCTTAGAATTATAATAAAGTGAAATCTTCGGTGAGAATGATGATCAGACACGTGAGAGCCAATCAGAGGTGACCT
>NC_061836.1:13507465-13509965 GCF_019202785.1 Penaeus chinensis
AGAGGAGTAAGGGAGAGGGCGATGGGTAAAGAGAAGGAGGGTGGGAAAGAAAAAGTGAGGAGAGGGGGAAGGAAGGAGAGGAGGAAGGGAGGAGAGGAGGGAGGAGAGGAGGAACGGAGAGGGCGATGGGAAAAGAGGCAAAGGGAGGAGAAGAGGAAGGGAGGAGGGAGGAAAGGCACGAGAGGAAGGGAGGAGGGAGGGAGGAGAGGAGGAAAGGAGGAGAGGGGGGAGGGAGGAAAGGGAAAACAGGAGGGAGGGAGAAGAGGAAAGGAGGAGAGGGGGAAGGGAGGGAGGAGAGGAGGAAGGGAGGAGAGGAAGAAGAGAGGAAAGGAGGAAGGGAGAGTGCGATTGGAAAAGAGGCAGAGGGAGGGAAAGAGAAAGGGAGGAGAAGAGGAAGGGAGGAGAGGAGGAAGGGAGGAGAGGAGGAAGATAGAAGAGGAATGAAGGAGAACAGAAAGTAGGAAGGTATAACCCAGTGCGTAAAGAGGAGGAAGGGAGGAGAAAAGGAAAGAGAGAGAATGACGGGAAAGGAGGAAGGGAGAAGGTGTGGAAGGGAAGAGAGGAGGAAGAGAAGAAAGTAGGAGGGGAGAAGTGGAGTTTAGGAAGGGAAGATGGAAGGAAGAATAAGGAAGGATAAGGGAGAAGGAAGGCGAGTGTTAGCATAAAAGAATAAGATGAGGGAGGAGGAAAAAGGGAGGAGGAAGGAGAGGGAGAAAAAAAAGGAACAGAAGCAAAGGGTGTCATGACGTGGGGGGGGGGGGGGGCAGGGAGAGGTGAAAGAAGAAGGGAAAGTAAATGAAAATGGGAAAAAGGAAGAGTGAGGCAAGAAAAACGAGGAGAGGAGAGGAGAAAGAGGAGAAGAGGATATGAGGGAATAGAGGCGAGAGATGAGAGAAGAAAGGAAGGAAATAAAAACAGTAAAGAGAGAAGGTCCAGCGGAGAAAGGAGAAACAAGAAGACAGGGAGCGAAGAAGAATAGTAAAAGTAAACAGCAAAAAGAAGTATTCGGCAATAAAAGCAAGAACGAAAATGGGAGAAAAAAGAGAAAAGAGAAGAAGAGGACAAGATAGTGTATAGAGGACAAAAGTGACAGATATTGGAAAAGGAAGGAGACAAGAGAACTGAAGAGAGAAAAAAAATAAAAAAAGAGGGAGAAACAGGAGGGAAACAGGAAAAGACAAGAGTAACGGAGAGGGTGGAGAGGAGAGAGAAAAGACAAAAATATAAAAGTGACTGAAATTGAAAAACGGACGAGGCAAAGGAAAGGAGGAAGGAAAATAGAGAAGGAGGAAGAGGAGAGAGAGAGAGAGAGAGAGAGAGAGAGAGAGAGAGAGAGAGAGAGAGAGAGAGAGAGAGAGAGAGAGAGAGAGAGAGAGAGAGAGAAAGAGAAAGAGAAGCAAGAAGAGAGGAGGGAGTGGAGTGGAGGCGGAGGAGGGCGAGGTGAAAGAGGAGAAAGAAGAGGTGGAGGAGGAGGAGGAGTAGGAGGAGGAGAAGGAAGAGGAGGACGAGGAAGAGGAGGACGAGGAGGAGGAGGAGGAGGAGGAGGAGGAGGAGGAGGAGGAGGAGGAGGAAAAGGAAGAGGAGGACGAGGAAGAGGAGGAGGAGGAGGAGGAGGACGAGGAGGACGAGGAGGAGGAGGAGGAGGAGGACAAGGAGGAGGACGAGGAGGAGGAAGAGGAGGAGGAGGAGGAAGAGGAAGAGTAGGAGGAGGAGGAGGAGGAGGAGGAGGAGGAGGAGGAGGAGGAGGAGGAGGAGGAGGAGGAAGAGGAGGAGGAGGAGAGGCTATCCGAGGATTAAGGGAAAGAGGGCCATGCAGCTCCCCTCCCGGGATTACCAAGAGCTCTAGAGACTACGTGCTCAAGTGTGACCCCAGCTGCTGGCCAGCCCTCGAGCTCAGCCTCACACACACTCTACTCCTTGACTCTGCTCGAGTGTTAGCGAAAACTAATGCTGATAAAAATGTCTCTCTGCTTAGATAGTGAATGCAGCCTTTGGCTCTCGTAGATCATGTTGCCATCCACGAATCCTAACGATTTATTCATTCAGTTCGCGTAGGTTAAGGGAGATACGTCAATCAAGTACGCGCGCACTCACACACAGACACACACACACACACACACACACACACACACACACACACACACACACACACACACAGATGAACATTCCCACACAAAAACACGCATTTGTGTGTGTATTCGTGAATTCGAAGAGTCAAACAGAAGCCCAGAGTTCGAGAGTGACTGGCTCATCATGGCCGCCACGCGTTCACGTTCCTCTATTAGCCATTTGCATTTTTTCGATAGAGTCGAACCCTAATCCTGTTAGGTCCAGTCGGGAGGCGGAAAATTATCTATTGTTCATCCCCGGTCGGTCTTTGGTAATGATTTCCATTGTTGTTGTTGCAGCAGAGTGCGTGTGTGCGCGTTTTTTTGGTTGTGGGGAAGAGATGCAGTCCGGATTAGGTACGCATTTTCTCTACGTCGTAGTGCACAGAGCG
>NC_061836.1:13514965-13517465 GCF_019202785.1 Penaeus chinensis
AAAATAGTGATGGAAAGAAATTGCAAGAAAGTAGTTATGGAAGCCGCAAGAAAACAGTGATGGAAACTGCAAGAAAATAGTGAAGGAAACTGCAAGAAAATAGTGATGGAAAGAAATTGCAAGAAAGTAGTTATGGAAGCCGCAAGAAAACAGTGATGGAAACTGCAAGAAAATAGTGAAGGAAACTGCAAGAAAATAGTGATGGAAAGAAATTGCAAGAAAGTAGTTATGGAAGCCGCAAGAAAACAGTGATGGAAACTGCAAGAAAATAGTGAAGGAAACTGCAAGAAAATAGTGATGGAAAGAAATTGCAAGAAAGTAGTTATGGAAGCCGCAAGAAAACAGTGATGGAAACTGCAAGAAAATAGTGAAGGAAACTGCAAGAAAATAGTGATGTAAAGAAATTGCAAGAAAGTAGTTATGGAAGCCGCAAGAAAACAGTGATGGAAACTGCAAGAAAATAGTGAAGGAAACTGCAAGAAAATAGTGATGGAAAGAAATTGCAAGAAAGTAGTTATGGAAGCCGCAAGAAAACAGTGATGGAAACTGCAAGAAAATAGTGAAGGAAACTGCAAGAAAATAGTGATGGAAAGAAATTGCAAGAAAGTAGTTATGGAAGCCGCAAGAAAACAGTGATGGAAACTGCAAGAAAATAGTGAAGGAAACTGCAAGAAAATAGTGATGGAAAGAAATTGCAAGAAAGTAGTTATGGAAGCCGCAAGAAAACAGTGATGGAAACTGCAAGAAAATAGTGAAGGAAACTGCAAGAAAATAGTGATGGAAAGAAATTGCAAGAAAGTAGTTATGGAAGCCGCAAGAAAACAGTGATGGAAACTGCAAGAAAATAGTGAAGGAAACTGCAAGAAAATAGTGATGTAAAGAAATTGCAAGAAAGTAGTTATGGAAGCCGCAAGAAAACAGTGATGGAAACTGCAAGAAAATAGTGAAGGAAACTGCAAGAAAATAGTGATGGAAAGAAATTGCAAGAAAGTAGTTATGGAAGCCGCAAGAAAACAGTGATGGAAACTGCAAGAAAATAGTGAAGGAAACTGCAAGAAAATAGTGATGGAAAGAAATTGCAAGAAAGTAGTTATGGAAGCCGCAAGAAAACAGTGATGGAAACTGCAAGAAAATAGTGAAGGAAACTGCAAGAAAATAGTGATGGAAAGAAATTGCAAGAAAGTAGTTATGGAAGCCGCAAGAAAACAGTGATGGAAACTGCAAGAAAATAGTGAAGGAAACTGCAAGAAAATAGTGATGGAAAGAAATTGCAAGAAAGTAGTTATGGAAGCCGCAAGAAAACAGTGATGGAAACTGCAAGAAAATAGTGAAGGAAACTGCAAGAAAATAGTGATGGAAAGAAATTGCAAGAAAGTAGTTATGGAAGCCGCAAGAAAACAGTGATGGAAACTGCAAGAAAATAGTGAAGGAAACTGCAAGAAAATAGTGATGGAAAGAAATTGCAAGAAAGTAGTTATGGAAGCCGCAAGAAAACAGTGATGGAAACTGCAAGAAAATAGTGAAGGAAACTGCAAGAAAATAGTGATGGAAAGAAATTGCAAGAAAGTAGTTATGGAAGCCGCAAGAAAACAGTGATGGAAACTGCAAGAAAATAGTGAAGGAAACTGCAAGAAAATAGTGATGTAAAGAAATTGCAAGAAAGTAGTTATGGAAGCCGCAAGAAAACAGTGATGGAAACTGCAAGAAAATAGTGAAGGAAACTGCAAGAAAATAGTGATGGAAAGAAATTGCAAGAAAGTAGTTATGGAAGCCGCAAGAAAACAGTGATGGAAACTGCAAGAAAATAGTGAAGGAAACTGCAAGAAAATAGTGATGGAAAGAAATTGCAAGAAAGTAGTTATGGAAGCCGCAAGAAAACAGTGATGGAAACTGCAAGAAAATAGTGAAGGAAACTGCAAGAAAATAGTGATGGAAAGAAATTGCAAGAAAGTAGTTATGGAAGCCGCAAGAAAACAGTGATGGAAACTGCAAGAAAATAGTGAAGGAAACTGCAAGAAAATAGTGATGGAAAGAAATTGCAAGAAAGTAGTTATGGAAGCCGCAAGAAAACAGTGATGGAAACTGCAAGAAAATAGTGAAGGAAACTGCAAGAAAATAGTGATGGAAAGAAATTGCAAGAAAGTAGTTATGGAAGCCGCAAGAAAACAGTGATGGAAACTGCAAGAAAATAGTGAAGGAAACTGCAAGAAAATAGTGATGGAAAGAAATTGCAAGAAAGTAGTTATGGAAGCCGCAAGAAAACAGTGATGGAAACTGCAAGAAAATAGTGAAGGAAACTGCAAGAAAATAGTGATGTAAAGAAATTGCAAGAAAGTAGTTATGGAAGCCGCAAGAAAACAGTGATGGAAACTGCAAGAAAATAGTGAAGGAAACTGCAAGAAAATAGTGATGGAAAGAAATTGCAAGAAAGTAGTTATGGAAGCCGCAAGAAAACAGTGATGGAAACTGCAAGAAAATAGTGAAGGAAACTGCAAGAAAA
>NC_061836.1:13539965-13547465 GCF_019202785.1 Penaeus chinensis
TGTGGCACTGAGGCCCCGACACTGAGAGGTGATGTAATCGCACAAGCCCTTTCGTATGAGATGAGACACGTGCTGGTGATGGCGGAGGAGGAAATGGCCGCGGAGATATTAGATATTAGAAATATAATAACGGGATCGGAAGAATAAGAAATGCAAAATATCTAACAAAAAATAGAAGAAAAAAACTTGTTGTAATACTTGGGTTGTTACATGAATAAAACCTGCAACAGACGAAAATCCGGGGAGAAAAGTTTTGAAAAGCCGCCACCAGGAGAAGCGGAATGATAAATTCTGTGTATCGCGTGGTGGTGGCGGTGGTTCAGCAGCCCCTCAGGCCGGGCAGGTGGCCACCCTGCCGCGCCTGATAAGTTTGGCCGAGAGTTTACCTTGCCCGCGACACCAAATTGGCACCCTTATAACTTTTCCCCTGCCTCCCTCGCGCTCGGAAGTCTGGAGGTGTCACGAAGCCTCCCTTAGGCATGCTTACTCGCGCGGCCATTCCCAAGCTGTTAGTCGCGGCCCACTCGCTCTCGTTCCCGGGGCTTGTGGGGACGAGTGGAAGCTGCCTCTTCTTCGCACGATGTTCTCTTTCTTGCTTACTTCACGGCCTTATCCTAAAACCCAGTTATAATTTCATCCCGATCGCCAATGTGTCGTCACTTCAAACTGTGAGGAAACTGCGCTCACACACTCAAAACACAAACACACATGCATACGCACACATTTATGCACAAACATACATGTATACGCACACAAACATGCACAAGCATACATGTATACGCACACAAACATGCACAAGCATACACATACACCGACGTACATCAGCACACGTACATGTACTCTGTCGCCATATGAACCATTCGGTCCTGACATGAAATTTTACAAAACTTTCGTCAATTGAGTTACGAATATAACTTTCAAAGTTATGTTTACCCGACGCCCACCCTCTCTTCCTCCCTATCTCCATTCTATCCTCTTTCCTCATCCACAGTTTTCCTCACTTCTTTTTCTTTCTACTTTCTCCCCTCTCTCTGCATATCCATTCTTCCCTTTGCTTCCGTCCATTTTATTCCCCTTGTTTTTCACACCTCTTTCTGTTAAACTCCATCTTCCCTCCTTCGTCTGCATTTCTGTCTCGTGAACAGGATCCATTCCTTTATCCTTCTGATTTAACATTTCCTATCCCATCCCCCTCTTCCCCTTTTCGTCGTTCGCCAGTTATTTTTCCTTTAGTATCCCCTCTAGTGTTTTCCGTTTTCCTCCACTCCTTCATTCTAGTTTTAAGCTCGTAGTTGCCTGCGGAAAGGTTGCCTTCACTTATATTGCAACGCGTTTTGCCTGATATATGGGCGATGCAAGTCTCATTAAGATGCCATGCCAGTCAGTTAAGAGCCGCAGTGATTATCGGAATAATGAGTAAGTGAAAGAAATAACCCGAAGAAATTGTATAAGATATCTGTTTATCAATGAAACTCATCCAAGCACAAACAAACAATCCACAATTTCCGCCAGTTGACATTCTACGAACAGCCATCCCCCCGTCATAACCACAACCACAGCCACCGCTCCCTGCATAATAATAAGTAGAGAAGCAGACATCCAATGAGATAGAACGCCGAGCAGAGTTTTAAACTGCTTGACCTTCCATCCATTGGGCGGCCTCCGTCGAGTTCCGTTGTACAGCTAATACGTAAATTGCTTGAGGCTTTCAGGCACGAAGCGGAGCCTCCGATAAAAGCACATCACCCGGCCCGACATTCAGCGTAACGTTGATGTATCATTTAGTTCTCCGGAAAGTGTTCTTTGTTGGCAGGATTAGTGATGCTTGTGTGCTCGCCCGACGCTGTGGCTACAGGCGACAGGTTTCGTTTTATTTTTGGTGCTGTTGTTGTTTTGTTATGATCATGATCAACATCATCATATTATTATTATTGTAATTATTATTATTGTTATTAATGTGATAATTATTATTATTGTTATTATTATTATTATTATTATTATTATTATTGTTATTGTTATTATTATTATTATTATTACTATTGTTATAATAATAATGATAATGATAATAATAACAATAATAGTAATAATAATAATAACAATAATAATAAAAATAAATATAATAATAGCAATAATAATAATGATAATGATAAGGATAATAGTAATAACAATATTAATAATGATGATGATAATAATAGTAATATTAATAATAATAATAATAATAATGATGATGATGATGATAAATATTCTATTGTTATTATTAATATTCTTTATCATCATTACTATCATTATCATTATTATTACTGTTATCAATACTATCATTATTATTATTACCATCGTTAATATTGTCATTAATATACAGCAAAGCCCACCCAGAATATTTTATCAAACACACAACACACAATATCTAAAAGAAGATGGAGAAGATAAAATAAAACCGATAAAGAATAAGAAAACACAAGTAAAGAAGTGAAAAGTGCAAAGGAAGGAAAAGGAAATCTATCTCATAGTCTGTCAGCCGATACTACAAGACGTATGTAATGTCTGGGTCGATGGAGAGGAAGGTATAAAAGGGAAGTGGTTCGTGAGTCACTGCTGTCGTCAGCGAGGAGGGAAGGAGAGCGCCAAGGGGGGAGATGGAACTGAAAGGGAGAGAGAGGGGGGAGGGAGAGGGAGAGGAAGAACGAGGGAGGGAGGAATGGAGGGAGGAAGGGAAAGAGGAATGGAAGGAGGGAAGGAGGGAGGGAGGGAGGGGGAGGGGGGGAGAGGGAGCGGGAGGGAAGGAGGGAGAGAGAGAGAGAGAGGGAAGGAGGGGGAGCGAGAGAGAGAGAGAGAGAGAGAGAGAGAGAGAGAGAGAGAGAGAGAGAGAGAGAGAGAGAGAGAGAGAGAGAGAGAATGGGGAAGACAACATGAACACACACACACACACGCTGACCGTATCACACAATACAAACGTCACATTACGAAGCCCCGCAGGACATAAACGCCGTTACAGAAACTACCATTAACATCCCGTCCACAGAAAGCCTTAACCAAAAAGGATTAAACAACGAATCCCGACTCGACAACAGAAAAAACAATAATACTGGAAAGAAAAGCTTCAGTTTTCCGATTTTTCTCACTCAATTTATGTCCACGGCCACGCACGGAGTCCTTCTAATGCGGGCCTCCCTCCCATGCACACGCGGTTCAAGTAAGAGCTCTGACCATTCCTTTTCGCCTTTTTTTTTCCAGGAATCGTGTGGAGGCCGCGGCTCATGACCAGGCAGGACATGGGACTCTAAACGCGATACACTCTATCCGGCCACCGAACCATACATGCATCCACGACCGCACCTCATTCGAATTTCCCTTCGACCTTGCTTCAGCGGGCGGGTCCACATTATCGGGGTGGGGCACTAGTATGTAAGAAAGATTTTCTGTCAGGCTGGAGGTACAGTAAACAACGGGTAAGTACAACACAGCTTCCGTTAGGGCCCCTCTTCTGGGCGCGGCATAAGGGCGGCAGCGTGCCAGAGCATTAAAGGAACGAACTGAAGAGAGAATTTTGTGCTTGGGACGACCCATACATGACGCCAGAGGTCGTCTTGGCAGGGTCCGTTGTGTAGGCCAGAACTCGCCTCGTTTCGTATTCAAATGAAGAAGAAACTGTGGATGTGGGGATATTTGCGGAAATTCCGGCCTATGCACAGCGCCTACAAATTCTGACTCGCGCGCTCCCTTGTTTTGTCGTCTTCCAGGCCACAGATAATGAGCTATTGAGGTTGCAGGAAGGAAGAGCTAACTGCGACGAGAGGAATGATGGCTGTCTGGAGGCTGGGGAATGCGTGAGATGTTCGTCAGGGAGTCTGGAGGCCGCCCTGCTTCTGCTTGTGCTACGGAAGGTCTTGGACGGGGTTCGCGGGGTCTTCTGAATCCCTCTCGGTTCTATGCCCATCAGCTGCTGCTTCTCCCTTTCATTGCCGCTTTTCTTCTTATTCTGGATACATTTTATGAATTTATCCTACTTATAAATGCAAGATTCCATCTCAACAATGTCTTCGTGTGCTTCCTTTTTTCTCTTTTTCTTAAAAAAATATCTTCCTCTCAGACGTAATCACTTGATCGTGCTATCGTGTCTTTTGATTTTTTTTTTTTTTTTAACCTTGTATTTAGCAAGCATTAAAGCGTAATCTCTCTCTTTCTCCCATTCGCCTTCCACTCATTATTCTTCATTCTCTTTCCCTCGAGGCTTTCTTGCCAGTTCCCTCTTCTCTGAATCCTCTTACCTTGTCTTTTTATCCTTGCCTCCGTTATCTTACCCTTTGTCTAATTTTCTCCCTACACCTTCAGCCTGCCTCTGGCTCTGTTTCTTTCCTGTTTCTTTCATCTCGAGTTTTCCTTCTCGCCTCCCCTTTGTTCTCCAGTTTCTCTCTCGCTTTGTCCGTTTTCCGTCGCATTCTTACCCTTTTCGCTCCTCTCCATTTCTCACTTTATCACGTATCTCCGCGGTTCTTTCTTCTAAATCATTTCATTCCACTTTTATCTTTATCATCTCCTGACGCAGTTCTTCTTCTGGCACCTCGCCGCCGTCCTCGTCATAATTCCAATCAGAAAATCCCGTTACCAGATTCCAAGCGGCTGTTTCTGCTTTTCCCTCGAAAATCGTGGAATGCTCTCTCCTCCTCCCCCTCCCCTCTCTCCCTTCTCCGTTCTCTTTGTCTCTTGTCGCGGATGCATGTATTTCTTTCCCTCTCTCTTTCTAGTTTGAATGGCTACCTATTTCTCTGTTTATGTATGTGTTTATATCGCTTTTTTATTTGTCTCTCTGGATATATATTATATTCATTGTAGTCATATTATCTGTCAATCTGACTATCTTTTCATATCTGTCTATTTAACAATCAGCATATTCACATGTCTGATAAACTTCAAATCGATACACACACACACACACACACACACACACACACACACACACACACACACACACACACACACACACACACACACACACAAACACACACACACACACATATATATATATATATATGCGTATATACACCATTTATACCTTTAACTATATCAATCTATCTCTATGTGAGTGTATGTGTGTGTATGTTTGCATGCATGTATGTATGTGTGTGTGTGTGTGTGTGTGTGTGTGTGTGTGTGTGTGTGTGTGTGTGTGTGTGTGTGTGTGTGTGTGTGTCCTGATACATGCGCTGGCATACGCATGTGTTTTTGTATGTGTTTGCGTCTGTATGTGTCTGAGTGTGTCTTTTTTCATGATTTCATTTTTGGACGAACGAGGTAAGCGCATTAAATAAGCCTTGCGATGCACTGCTGAGACCAAAGCCAATATCCTGCCTGAATAACTATATTTTCCCAGTCGACGAACAAGATGGGGGACGTGGAGGAAAAGAGGGAAGGGAAGAAATTAGGGGAGGAAAAAGCATAAAGAATGAAGGGAAGATGAGAAATAAACAGCGAAAAATGAATAAAATATAAAAAGCGACAATATAATCTACATGATGAAAAATGTGAAATAATGAAAAAGAAAGACATGAAGTAAAATACAGGGAAGAAAATAAATTAAAATAAAGATGTAACATAAAGAATAATGGAAAAGTAAGAAATGTAAAGCAAATGAAATAATAAAATGAAAGATTAAAGTAAAAAATAACAGAAAGGTCAGAGGAAAACAACGAATAATGGAGGAAAGGAGGAATAGTAAGGAGGAATAGTAAGGGCAGGGTGTGCTGAACAGGCAAGATGAGACAGAGAAAAGAGTAGCGAAAAACATAAAAGAATATGGATGAATGAATAATGAATAAATAATGGAAGAGTATGAAGAGGGAAAGAGTTCGTCATTGTGTTGTCAGCTGTATCTCTATTCACTTCCTTTCTCTCTCTCTCTCTCTCTCTCTCGCTCTCGACACTCTCTCTCTCTCTCTTCGACGCACACACTCTCTCTCTCTCGCTCTCGATCCTCTCTCTTACTGTTTGTCTGTTTGCTTATGTACGTACGTACGTACATGTGTAAGTAAGTACATAAATACAAACACACACAGACAGAGAGAGAGGGGGGGGGGGAGATAGACAGAGAGAGATAGAGAGAGAGAGAGAGAGATTAAGACAGAGAGAGAGAGAGAGAGAGAGAGAGAGAGAGAGAGAGAGAGAGAGAGAGAGAGAGAGAGAGAGAGAGAGAGAGACAACAGTAGTTGAAATTACAGACGCAAAAAATATATAGGGAGATAAAAAATGATGTTACCAATAAATCGAGGCCGGAAGCAGCCGTACAGCGCGCGACCCCTCACAGCAACCGGACCGGGCAGCCGGCTGGCGTGCCTCGGGTCTCCTCGCTGACGCGGCGCCATTAGGGGAGCTGACAGCCCTCGCCGGTCACACTTCGCGGTGACCATCCAAGGCCGTGTCAGCAAGGGCGGCGTCTCTGGCACGAGTAGCGGGGATGAGGACGACTTTGAGGCGATTAGTGCACGTAAGGTTATTTTAGGGAAGGCTGTAATTGCACGGTGTCTTGTGTGGCTTTGTTGAGAGGAAGGACACAGAGGGATTTACGGACCCTAATGGCGAAGCAGAGATGGCACAGAGTCAGTGGTAAAGCGCTGGCTTTACAATCGCAGGGTCCTGGGTTTGCGCCCGGCCGCCCCTCTCAGTCGACTCAGCTGTGAGTAAATACTAACACGCTGACGTCAGTATGTTGGGGTCAAAGTCGGGGCGGAAAGGAACTGGCCATCCTACCGCATCATCCGAAGGCTTTGTAAGCATGTTCCTCTACGAACAATGTTCTCTGCGTCCACTTGGATATGGGACCACCTTTGATCGATTTGAATGGCGAAGCAAACAAACAGAAATCACTGTGGACGGAGGTGCAACTGTGTGGAAACTTGGTTCTGACATTGCCTTCATAACATCAAATATGAAATGACTAATGGTAGGATATCTTATTCTTTCGGTTACTTCCGATAGGCGTCGCCACAGAGGATCATTCATCTCCATCTCACCCTGTCCTCTATCAATCACGTGCAAGTCCTCCCTTACCACACACACACACACACACACACACACACACACACACACACACACACACACACACACACACACACACACACACACACAAACACACACACACACACAACACACACACACTCACACACACACACAAACACAAACATAAACACATACACACACACACACACATTTTTATATAGGAATGTTTAGCTTAAAAAGGCATAATCAAATTCTCTGGAATTTCCAGATTTCGCGGTATCTTGAGAAAAGTGATCTTGTGACATTTAATTTTGCTGTAAATATGAAAAAAAAGGCTGAGTTATCTTGTTTTGACTATTAGTTTAGAATAAATGTTTGTTTTTAATTAATTTATTGATTCATGTTTTTTTTTTTTTTTTTACTAAATGTCTTCGTTAAGTATACTTTTGAAAAAAAAAAAAAAATCTACCTTCCCTGAAAACGGCCACTGTAAACTCTTCCCTTTCGGTT
>NC_061836.1:13554965-13557465 GCF_019202785.1 Penaeus chinensis
GGCCTAAATCAAGTGCTCCCAAGACCCTCCCAAAAACAAGAAACAAAAAACACGGAGCCATCGTCAAAGCACGCTCTGCGGCCGTTACCTCATCCGGCTTACGGCGAAGGAGGCAGCAGGAGGCAGCAAGAGCCATGCGGAGGCAGAAGGAGGTAGACGGAGGCCGGTGATGGCTGCCAACGCCCGCTCGGTTACGGTCAGCGGACTGGACGGAATGACCCGATAAAACAAAGAGGCAGCCAGCTTGGTCGTCCATTGCGCGGGAAAACCTTCATCACGGAGTCTCGCCGCGTGGCTCTCCCAGCTGTTCGCTCCAAGCGTCTTTGCACTCGGGCAATGGGAGGAAAACAAGAAGGGAAATATTGCATTATGTTTTCTGGGATCAAATTATTAGCTAGTCTGTTTCATGCACTAGCGAGGGCTGCGAGACTGTTCATTCGTTATCGTATAAGAACAAGTGGTATAAGATGTCACCACCAAACTCTACTTCAGTAGTTGTTATTTATGTTTATGACATGGATAAAAATGTACCTTATAAGGTATCCCAACGCACATATATGTACACCAACATACACACTTAAATATACATATAAATATAAATAGGTGCGTGCATGTGTGTCATGAATAAATAAATGAACACACACATATTTATACACAATTACACAATTCCACACACACACATACAGAAACACACACACACACACACACACACACACACACACACACACACACACACACAGACACACACACACACACACACACACATGTACGCGCGCTCGTGTGCGCATAAAACAACTTTTTCCTCTTCCATCCGGCCAAACCTATTTAAACTGGTTAGAGACCTCGAGAATGTTCCTTTAATTCGCTTATTAATTTTCTTTTGGCGTTGCTTCGTCCCCAGCAGCCAAACCAACGTCAGCCTCCTTCGGAAAAAGAACAGCAGCAGGAGATGGCCTTCGGGTGTACATCATCCACCCCCAAGGTCTCTAAAGGGGGGCGTGTCTGGGCGTTCACAAGGCACGAGGGCGGGAGGTGGGTTTGGGCGTGGCTGTTCGGTTCGGTTCCTCCGCTTTTGGGCATAGAAGTGCATCGTGTTGGAATAAAATAGACGGCGTGGGTGTTGATAGATGGGGATAGACGGCAGACCGAAAAAAAGAGGATAGGTGGAAACAGACGAAAACAGAAGACAACAAGAACATTACGAGTGCATGGGGACGATAGATGTGGGAACTTGCTCGCTCACAAACATGCACAGGTCTGGATGATTTCACATAAGCGTGCTCGTAAAAATTGGCCGTTATTTTTAGTGAGAGAGGGTTTGCAGGTCCCGCCACGAGAGAGCTGGCACAGAGGCCGTCTGGTTGGCACGGAATGCGGTGGCAGAGCACAGTTCTTTGTTTTGTTGCCTCTATCCCCTCTTCCCCCGAAGGATATGATAAATATACTTCGCCTCTTTTGCAAGACGCCAGCAATTTCGCCAGGAATGGAAAACAGGCGTTTATATATCGTAATGTGTGATATATGTAGGCGACCATATAGATTTAGATATGAATTTCTCATCGCAATGGCATGATACATTTTCTTTTCAAGTAGTGACATCTGATATCCATTAGGACGAAAATATAAATACATTTCTGGTAAAAGGGAATGACTTCCGGGACAGCAACAAATTAGCATTTCTTTCTCAGCACAACAACAACAAAAAAAAAAAATGTTAGAACACAAATAAAGGCCAATGAAATAACTGTAATTGATATAAAATAAAATGCAAAGGATATACACACGGGTCGCTTTATTTTTTGTTGTATTAATTAAACATATTTCAGTATGTTAAACATTTCATTTTGCTAACGGATCCTATTTTGCGACTGCAGTTTGCACTTAAAACATATAACTGCACAAAGATATCCAAATATTTCGTGAATAATTTACTCTACCTCACAACAAAGGCTTGCATATTATATTACAAATTGCATTAACTGTTTTACAGTAATTCTTTGTAACTGCTGAAACATTAGCCAGCATACATGGCAACTGGGCCAATGCACAGGATATTTATCTCAACCTTGATAAAAATACGTATAATTTGGCTCATAATGCTAAAAAGAAGGGAAACTGAGGCTAGAATAATATCAAAATTAAGCACCTGTTTAGCTACCACAGTCCAGATAACGCCGGAGTCTGTGCATGATCTCATGAAACGAGACATTTGCTGACACGAACACCTTTCTTCTCTTTCTGCTTTCTCTCCTTTCAGTTTCCCTTATTAGCCTTGCTTCCTGCTCTCTCTGCGGCCTCCTCCTGACTCTGCTTCTTTCCTGATAAGTTTTAGATAGCATTCTGCGGCTGTGATGCATACATACATACATACATACATACATACATACATACATACACACACACACAAATATATATAAACATATATATATATAATATATATATATATTAATATATATATATATATATATATATATATATATAAACTATACATATATATGTA
>NC_061836.1:13564965-13577465 GCF_019202785.1 Penaeus chinensis
CGGATTTCTGAATTTAGCTACGATACATTTTGAATTTTCGGATGATGTATAATTTTCCCCTTCCCCCTTCTTTCCTGTCTCTCTTCCTTATTCCTCGCCTAAAGCTACGATCTGATGGATTTCAAATCAATCACTTGCACTCGAGATAAATCATTCAGAAGGAATGCAATAAATCACAAAATGTAGGATTAAGTGTGAATATTCCGATATCATTTCCAATTATTCTATTCCAGGCGCTGTGATTTATGCTGGGTCACAAGGTCAAGTAGGGCAAAGGTCTTGCGTTTTATGGGGGCAGAATGGGTGACCTAAGATGTTGCAAATGCGGATATTCGCGTTTGTTATGGGTAGATAGGGTCAGGTGGATGCAAAGTCAGGGTAAGGTGGATTAATGCATGCAGAGTGAGGGTAAAGTGGATAGTCGGAAACAGGTTTAGGATAAGGTGCCTAGGTGGATGCAAGGTCAGGTAAGGTCGTGGTGAATAGTGGATGCAAGTCCGGGTTAGGTGGATACATGGATGCAGTGTCAGAGAATGTGAGGGACTGGATAAAGGTTTGATTGGAGAGGCGAATACAAGATAAACTAAACAAATGGAGACACGGTAAGGTTAGGATGGATAGGTGGATGCATAATCAAGGTAGGACACATAGATAGATACATGTTCAGTGAAAGATAGATTGATAGATGCATAGATCTGGGGGCGGGTGGTAGGGGGTTGGGGGCAGTGTGTTGAAGATAAAGGGTCGGGGCCAGGGGTAGGGAATCGGGGTTAGTTGGCCAGGGGTAGGGGGTCTAAGGCGGAGGATCACGGGCAGAAAGGGGGTGGGGCGGGCGTTGGGGCCAGGGGTAGAGGGGTAAGGGGGCAGGGGGCTGGGGGCTGGGGTCGGTGAAAGGGGTAGTGGGTCGGGGGTAGGGCCTAGGTATAGTAGGGTCGGGGTATGGGGGTAGGGGCCCAGGGGTAGCGGGCCTGGGGCAGGGGGTCGGGCCAAGTGGAACAGGCTCGGCGCGCTGGTGTTGAGGCCAGACACGCGCTCGGGAGCTGCAGCCTCGCATTCTATTCAGCGCTGGGGCGGCCTTTTGTCTTCGCGTCGTGTCATACATTGCGTAACGGGGGAAAAGTGTATTAAATAAAACAGAGTACATGGGAGATTTTTGTTTGCATTTTTTATGTGTTGCCTTATGTGTAACCGGCTGGACTGGCTCTGAATTAAAATATTTTTTTATTTGGGCAATAGAGTCATTGTCACACATGAATAGCGGAGGTTGAGCAAAACACACACACACACACACACACACACACACACACACACACACACACACACACACACACACACACACACACACACACACACACACACACACAAAACCAAGCTGTAGGTCTGCATACAAACCTACACAGCGTCGTTGCCGAATCAAGTGTCACAGGCTCAAGCCCCAGTCCTTCTCCAGAGCTTTTTACGTGCGGAATTCCCCGCGGAGGAGGTCGGAGGGCGAGGGCGAAGCGCGGAAGTGCAGGAACTTCTAGGGATCCCGGCGACAAATTTGCATGAATTGAATGAGTGTGGAGTTGGCGGTCGGGAGCCTAAGAGTTGGGGGCGAGGAAGTCCTATCGAGGCGGAGGTCGTCTTTGTAGCTGGCTTTGAGGGCGGAAGCCTCTTCGTCCGTCGCTTGGAGTAAAGGCTCCGCCGAGGATCACTGTTGCAGGAATCCTTAGATCCCTCGTTGCTCTGCCACCGAAGGGAACGGTTTTAAAAGCTTATGCTGTGAACTAGCTTGTGTAATACGTGATGTGGCTGTGGAGAACGACTGAATTATCTAACCATCTTTTGCTACATATAAACACCCAATGCTAAGAAAGCAGCTGTCAGCCTAGCGACTCATAAAGTCCATCTACTCCTTCAGTTAATATTTTGTCCTTTGGTTCCTCGGAAACACTGTCAGCTCGTCAGAGGGATCAAGTGGCAGTGACGTAAATTTTCCCAACTTCTGGTCCCTTTGCTGCGCTGTTTGCGACGCCTTTTTCTCTCCCCGGCAGAGTTTCATTAGAACTTTCATATATTAAACGACGTTTTGTCTCGCACCTTATCTTGTGCTATAATACTCGCTCGCACAGGATGACGTCACGTTTCTGCCGTCACTCGCTTTAAGTCCTTCTGATTATATGCGTTTATTTGTATGTCAAGAGGTGTATCTAGCAATTGATTCTCGCATTTTGATACCTGAATAACGTCAACACCATTCGCTTAATGAGAAGGTACACACCAACCTTCCCCTCAGTCTGCTCTAGTTTTTCCCTCTATTTTTGGTCCGGATCTCCCTCCGTTTCAAAATCATTTTGATTTCACTTCCTTCAAGAATTCATCTCTCGATTTCCCTTTTCCTCTTCTATGGCGTGTCCAGTTCGTTTTATTTTATTATTTATCGTCTTCTTTCTTCCTGTTTCCTTGTAGCTCCTTCCATCCATGTCTATTGATGTCTCCCGTTACTCCTTCCGTCTCTTTCCCTCCCTCTTTCGCCGGCTCTGTTCACCCTATCTCATTTCATCCTCCTTTTCTCTCGCTCTCTCTCTTCATCTAAAGCCTCCCACAGTCATTATCTCTTATTTTTCTACTCTATCTCCCTGCGTTTCCTCCGTGCTGTTGGTTCCGCTCTAGAAGCCTCACTTCTTTTGCTTTTTTTTTCTCTTCTTTGGTCCTTTAAGGGTTTCTTCTTTGCGGCTGTAAACTTTAAACCTCTAACGGTGTCTTTTGTTTTTCTTTTCGTCCCGCTCTTTCTTGTTCACTCTTCAGCACATTCTTTCTTATCTTGCGTTCATTAGTCGAGTTTTTTTTTTTTTTTAAAGACGTAAAGCTCTCTTGTCAGTGTGTGTGTATCTTACTCTCACTACCCGTGTGTATAATGTATAGTACATGTGTGTTATATGTGTGTGTGTGTGTGAGTGTGTGTGGATGTGTGTGTGTGTGTGTGTGTGTGTGTGTGTGTGTGTGTGTGTGTGTGTGTGTGTGTGTGTGTGTGTGTGTGTGTGCATTCTAGCCTAGAGTACAGTCTCACACTGCCTGTGGATGGATGGATGGACACAATTTGACCGAAATCAGAAGAGACTGTCACTATTCCAGAAATTATCATTATCATCATGGTTTTCAATATCAAAATCTTTGTATCTTTTTGTCACATATTTTGTTTACTCTCAGTACCTTTTCCACCTGGTTTCTATTTTAAAACTAAGTTTCAACATTATATGTGTTAACATTATCATTAGGTGTTTGCTTCCGTTTGTATTTGTGCGCATTTGTACATTCCAGATTTGCTTACATGAAATGGATGTATGTTTTAAACGCACTACAGTATTACAATTATTACTTACAAAATACATAACCATTGTAACACCGCCATCCTTATACGCACAAAAGTGTTTTTAGAGTCTTTAATCTGGCGTGAAAAGTCAACAAAACAGTGATAAGGATGCAGTGAAAATCCAGCTCATTATTTTGCAATTGATTTGCAGATATGCCTTATTAATTATTTTAATGAAGTATGTAAAACCAACACTTCAGCTCATAAATTTACAATTTAATGACGGTTTAAACACGTCAATCAGGATATATCCTTGCACGTCACTGAATCTCATATCTACAGAATTTTACCGGGCTTGTATATACATTCAATTTCAAAATGCCATAAACACTTTATGGCTGTTATGACATTTGCCGAAAGTCATGAAAGGTATTAGCTGAAAGGGCTTTAGTCACTTTTGAGTATTTTCATTATCATTAATTCATTTCTGTCGCGACGTAAAAGAAAAATGCAGAAGCTTCAGCTAGAAAACTTAGCTTTACAACACAATCGCCTGAAAACAGACTGCTTGCACAACGACAAAAAAAGAAAATTGTGTCACATGCTCATTTGATCTCCTTTCTTGTGTGATGGAAAAGAGATGAGCTGTTCTCCTATTACAATAGTGTATGATGTTGCTTATCTTTTAGTGTTAGAATGTATCAAATTAAATATTTACTTGGAAAGATATCGTTTTTTCTTTTATTGCTTGTTATCAGCTCTTTTCTCTGACTTGTATGAGCTCTTGATACAAATCAGGAAAACTTATTCTTGTATTTTGAGTATTTCGAGAACCAGGCACAATATGAAGATGGAAGTTGATAGGTACGTTACTCAGGTACACAGTATCAACTGTGAAGTTGATTGGATGAGTGGCACTCGGTATAAAAAAAAAAATATATATATATATAAAAAAATGGGATAATGCAGAATAATCGTTACTCTTTCCAACGAGACAGAAGGAGATGAAAGTAAGCATCGGACACACCGAGGAAGGAATCGCTGTCACTGCAAATGAGGAAATCTATGCATGCGCAGGTTTCGCTGGGCAGAATTATCCAGTCACAGAAAAAAAAGAGCTATATATGCACCGAAATTATCACTGTTTAATAACTAGATTTGTTCATTACACAAAATAAAAAGAATAACTGTGAATCCCATTCTTAAAGATCTAGGGAATATCTGGCAGCTGACCAACCTTGTCTGTTCACAATTTCAAGGTATTTCTGAATTGCTGATAACTGGGTCGTGTTTCCCCTCACGGAACACGCTCATGTCACTAATAAATCAGACAAAAATGATTGTGCGAGAATCAGTTCGTGTAGTGTGACGTTATGGTTCTAAAGAATGGAGGAATTTCTAAAAGCCTGTGTGTAATCTTAATACAGTCAGAGACGGGCACACATACACAAAATGTACAGATATAGACAGACATAAAACGTAGACACAGACATAAACACAAAGACAGGCACAAACACAGACAGACAGACAGACAGACAGACAGACACACACACACACACACACACACACACACACACACACACACACACACACACACACACACACACGCACGCACACACGCACACACGCATGCACCCCCCTCTACACACACACAGATGGAAAGACTGAAAGAAGTGTGTGTATGTGTATGTGGGGGGGGGGGGGGGTTAAGGAAACAAAAAAAGACAGACAGATTTAGAAGCAGAAAGGGGGATAAAGCAGACAGACACAGAGACAGAAAGCGCGAGTGAGACAGACAAAAATCCAAAAGGGAGAGAGGCAAACACACCAAGACACACAGACAAACGCAAACACACATATGCAAGAACACTGAAGTTGTCGACACTGGCCCTGTATAACGCTATGTATAATGCAGCGTCTTACTATAAATTTGCCAAGTTCTCGTTATATGGCCCGGGCGCGCTGCTCTATTTGCCCTCCACTTCTAGGACCTTGCAAGGTACACACGCTCACTACAGGACCTTTAACAGTGTTGGATGATGGCCTTGCATCGTCCCCTCCCTGTTCCCCCTTTCATTTTCTGGTATTTGTATTTCCCTTTTCGTTTTCTGGTTCTTTGTATTTCCTTTTTCATTCTCTGGTTCCTTGTATTTCCCTTTTCGTTCTCTGGTTCCTTGTATTTCCCTTTTCGTTCTCTGGTTCCTTGTATTTCCCTTTTCGTTTTCTGTTCCTTGTATTTCCCTTTTCATTTTCTGGTTATTTCTAATTTCCTTTTTATTTTCTGGTTATTTTTATTTCGCTTTTCATTTTCTGGTTCCTTGTATTTCTCTTTTCCGTCTCTGGTTCCTTGTATTTCCCTTTTCCGTTTCTGGTTCCTTGTATTTCCCTTTTCGTGTTCTGTTCCTTGCATTTCCCTTTTCGTTTTCTGGTTCCTTTTATTCCCTATTCTCTCTTCTCTCTTTCTCTTTTGTTCTTCGTTTCTTCTTTGTTTCGATTCTCCTTTTTCTCTTTTCCTTTATTCCCTTTGCCATATTCGTTCCCGGTCTTTCCCTCATTCTCTTTCCTCTCCGATACGCGCCCCTCATACTCTCACTCTTCCCCCTTATATCTCATCCACACTCCTTTCCTCCTCAGCATCTCATCTTATCCTCCGTCTCTCCCCTTCTTCGCTTTCCCTTAACCCCCCCAATCTTACCTCATCCTCCCTATGTCTCCATCCCTCCTTCCCTTTTCCCCCTCACCTTGCCTCATCCCCTCGTGTCTCCGCCTCTCCCCTCCCCCCCCTTTCCCCCCCTCCCCCGGCCCGTCACTCCTGGTCGTGCTCGCTGTGAATAAGAGATGCGGGCTTTTAACCCCCCTCCAGACTCCCTCCCCCGGGGGAAGGGGGGAGGGGTGCTGGGATCGATGATGCTCGGTCGAGGTACACAGCCGGCGAAGAGGAGGAGGAGGAGGAGGAGGAGGAAGAGGAGGAGGAGGAGGAGGAAGAGGAGAAAGAGGAGGAGAAAGAGGAGAAAGAGGAAGAGGAAGAAGAGAAGGAGAAGAAGGAAGAAAAGGAATAGGGAGGAGGAAGAAGGAGGTGGTGGTGGTGGAGGTGGTGAAGGAGGAGGAGGAGGAGGAGGAGGAGGAGGAGGAGGAGAAGGAGGAGGAGGAGGAGAAGCAGGAGCAGGAGAAATAGTAGAAACAGGAGAAGGAGAAGGAGAAGGAGGAGGAGGAGGAGGAGGAGGAGGAGGAGAAGGAGAAGAAACACGGAGGAGGAAGAAGGAGGTGGTGGTGGTGGAGGAAGAGGGAGGAGAGGGAGGAGGAGGAGGAGAAACAGGAGAAGGAGGAAGAGTAGAAACAGCAGGAGGTGGAGGGGGAGTAGGAGGGTGAGGAGGGGGAAGAGGAGGAAGAGGAGAAAAAGGAAGAGGAGGAGGAGGAGGAGGAGGAGGAGGAGGGAGGGGAGAAGGAGTAGGAGGGAAATTAGGAAGAGGGGGAGGAGGAGGAGGAGGAGGAGGAGGAGGAGGAGGAGGAGGAGGAGGAGAAGGAGGACGAGGAGGAGGAGAAGGAGGACGAGGAGGAGGAAAGGAAGAGCGGGAGGGGAAGTGATGATGATATGGAAGATGAGGCAAAGGATGAGAAGGAGGGCGGAGGGGAGAATGAGGAGTACCAGGAGGAGGAGTAGGATTAGGAGGAGGAGTAGGATTAGGAAGAGGAGGCGGAGAAGGAGGAGGAGAAGGAGGAAGAGAAGGAGAAGGAGAAGGAGAAGGAGAAGGAGGAGAGGGCGAGGGAGTAGTAAGAGCAGGAGGAAGAGGAATGAGGAGAAAGTGGATAGAAATGAAATTGAAAAGGAGAATGACGGTAAGGATGAGTTGGGGATGAGGGTGAGAATGAGAAAAAGAAGGAAGAGAAGGAAGGGTGTACATGGCAGAGGCATAGAAGAAGGAATTGGAGCAGGAGGAGAAGAGAAAGGGCCACAGGAAGAGACAAAAAAGTAAGACAAAAAAGAGAAATACAAAGACACGATAGTGAGGGAGGTGGTCTCAGTGACGGATAATGATGATAATTTACAAGAACCAGTCTAATAGGAACAAAAACAATAATAATCATCATCATAATAGTAATACCGATAATAATAATTGACAAATATTAATGATGACGATGACGATACTACTACTACTACTAAATAATAATAATAATAACAACAACAACAATAACAACAACAACAATAATGATAATAATATCGACATCAACAACAGCAACAACAACAACAACAATATCAATAATAATGATAATAATAATTATAATAATAATAACAATAATAATAATAATAATAATAATAAAATAAAAATGATCAAAATAATGGTAAAGGTAATAGTACTAATATTAATACTAATAATAATATTAAAAATAAGAATGATGATGATGATAATAATGATAATAATAATAATAATAATAATAATAATAATAATAATAATAACAATAATGCTGGCGATGATGATAATGATGATAATAATATTAATAACAATAATGATGGTGATGATGATGATGAGAATAATAATAATAATAATAATACAAAAAATATGATAAAAATGATAATAATAATAATGAATAATAACAATGACAATAAAGAAAATGTATGATAATAATGATAATAGCAATAATAATAATAACAATAATAATAATTATAATAATAATAATAATAATAATGATAATAATAATGATAATGAATAATAACAATGACAATAATAATAATGAATAATAACAATGATAATAAAGAAAATGTATGATAATAATGATAATAGCAATAATAATAATAACAATAATAATAATTATAATAATAATAATAATAATAATAATGATAATAATAATGATAATGATAATGATAATGATAATAATAATGATAATAATAATAATAATAATAATTATTATTATTATAATAATGATAGCATGATAATTGTAATAAAATAAATAATATTGACCTATCAGTAACGATAAAAAAACAACAACTAAACCACGAAATAAGAAGCGGCAAGCAAAATAAGAAAAACATGAAACTTTTCTAAACCGAAGAATAAAAAGAAAGGAAATCTGGATCACACGTAATAAGAACAGTCACGGAAAGAGATAAAAACAGAGTGCAGAGAACATTAACCGTAGTAAATACACACCTATAAGTGACAGTAGATCCTGTAGTTAACGCACTTGCCATGACACAAATCGATAAAGTTGTTATTGGCGTTGATATTATCGTTATTGTTATGAGTCTTGTTCACTTATTGTTATTGTTATTTCCTTTGTTTTGGTGTTTTAAGAAAGAGGGCGGCGGAAGCAAGACAAGTGGGATGGCGACGGCGAGTGGGGCGTGCAGAAAACACAGATGAAAAAAGAGACAAGTAGAACAGTATGCCTGAAGAAGCCAGTTTCCTTTCCAGGTTTCTAAATCTTTTGAGATCTAACTAAGTGAAAAATAGCTGCCTTGCATGCCAAGTGCTCTGGAGGCTGGGTGTTGCCCTAAGAATTTAGAGGAAGGGAGAGGCTGGAGGGAGAGCAGGGAAAAGAGTGAGAAGGAAGGATTGATGGATGAATAAGGGAGTGTGTGTGTGTGTGTGTGTGTGTGTGTGTGTGTGTGTGTGTGTGTGTGTGTGTGTGTGTGTGTGTGTGTGTGTGTGTGTGTGTGACGGAGAGATAGATAGATAGGTAGATAGATAGATAGATAGATAAGAGAGAGAGAGAGAGAGAGAGAGAGAGAGAGAGAGAGAGAGAGAGAGAGAGAGAGAGAGAGAGGTAGAGAGAAGAGAGAGAGAGAGAGAGAAAGAGAGAGAGAGAGAGAGAGAGAGAGAGAGAGAGAGAGAGAGAGAGAGAGAGAGAGAGAGAGAGAGAGGGAGAGAGGGAGAGAGGGAGAGAGAGAGAGAGAGAGAGAGAGAGAGAGAGAGAGAGAGAGAGAGAGAGAGAGAGAGAGAGAGAGAGAGAGAGAGAGAGAGAATGAATTTTTAACTTCGGTTCTAATTATCCCCAAAGACAAAAACTAACACATGTGCCTGAACACACTTTGTCTTTGCGGGAAAGTTCGTCTTCTGTATCGAGTTTTATACACAATTTACATATTTTAGTCTCCCTTACATATGCAACTTTTTCACTTTTATTTATCTATTTGTATGAAGAAAAAAACTTTGTAATCAGAATTCTCATCTCTCATTTTTGACCGGAAAACTTTTTTTCCACGATCAATTACGGGATAAAACGGACAGGGACATCACGAGCGGAGACAAAATTCCAATAATGGAATGTTAAAAGAAAACAAGAAAAACAATGACGAGGAAGGAAAAGACGACGAATACAGCCGAGGAAGAAAACCAACAAGAAAACGAAGCAAAACACAAAACATCTAGCGGATTAAGATGCGATCACGTCGCCATCTGGTGAACTGAACAAAAAGTGGAGACCGCCTTCGGAAGCATTCGCCAGATGGCCTCACAAACTGCTCAGCCTCGACCCCCCAGCCCAGGCGTGAGGCGTGTGGCAAAGGGGAAAGAGAAATGGGGGAGGCGAGAGGCAAGGCAGAGGGATGAGGGAGGGGGCACTGAGAGGCGAGAGAAGGGTGGGATGGTGGAGAAGAAGCGTGGGGAAGGAATGGATACCAAGACATCGTTCCCATTGCTTTACGGTGACACTCAGTTGACACTGCATTTCTTAGCAATATTGACTCCGTTTTGATCCACTTTTAAATGTCCTTTTACGCAAGCATTTAACTATCCAGTTATTTAAGCAGTATATAGTTGTCTGAACTTTGATGAGTTTAGCACGGCTATTCTAAGGTCTACCTCAAGCTTTCCTACTTTACCCGGCTTTCGAATATCCGGCATAATCCTTAAAGTGACATCCACACACTTACCTCGGAACCTTATTTCACACGCAAAAAAGAAAGAAAAAGAAAAGGAAAAAGCAAGAAGAAGATAAATCAAAATAAAATAGACGAGAAGATACAGAAGATACGAAAGAAATGAAAATGAAAAAAAAAAAAAAAAAAAAATCACGTGGGTAAGGCATCGAAATGATAAGGAAAGATAGACAAACGATGACGGAGATGGAAAAAAAAAAAAAAAAAAACACGTGCAAGATCCCGACGACAAGCAATCCCGAAGGAGGAGGAGGAAGGCCGCGGAGTGCAGGTGCACCGGGCGCCTTGTACGTCCCAGGGCTCGAGGAGGGCGACGGCAAAGGAACCCGACGGAGGCGCGAGTGTAAACAGAGTAATACAGGAGAGGAGGAGGAGGAGGGGGGGGGGGGAGGTGGTGGAGGAGGAGGAGGAGGAGGAGGAGGGGGGGTAGGTGGTGGAGGAGGAATGGGAGGAGGAGGAGGAGGAGGAGGAGGAGGAGGAGGAGGAGGAGGAGGGGGGGTAGGTGGTGGAGGAGGAATGGGAGAAGGAGGAGGAGGAGGAGGAGGAGGAGGAGGAGGAGGAGGAGGAGGAGGAGGGGGGGGGGGGTAAGTGGTGGAGGAGGAATGGGAGGAGGAGGAGGAGGAGGAGGAGGAGGAGGAGGAGGAGGGGGGGAGGTGGTGGAGGAGTGGGAGGAGGAATGGGAGGAGGAGGAGGTATGGGAGGAGGAGGAGGAGGAGGAGGAGGAGGAGGAGGAGGAGGGGGGGAGGTGGTGGAGAAGTGGGAGGAGGAATGGGAGGAGGAGGAGGTATAGGAGGAGGAGGAGGAGGAGGAGGCTGAAGACGAAGAGGTGGAGGGTGATGATAATGATGATAATGATGATGATGATAATGATAATGATAATGATAATGATAATGATGATGATGATGATAATAACAGTAATAATAATGATAATGATAATGACAATAATAATAATAATAATAATAATAATAATGATAATAATAATAATGATAATAATAAT
This sequence comes from Penaeus chinensis, assembly GCF_019202785.1. NCBI lineage: Eukaryota > Metazoa > Arthropoda > Malacostraca > Decapoda > Penaeidae > Penaeus > Penaeus chinensis. Next base: position 13,576,135 of record NC_061836.1, read on the forward strand.
GATAATAATAATATTAATAATAATAATAATAATAATAATAATAATAATAATGATAACAATAATAATAATCTTCATCATCATCACCAACATAAGCAAAATAACCACAATGATGATGATGATGATAATGATGATAGGGATGATGATGGTGATAATAATAATAGCAATAATAAAAATAATATGAAGAAGATAAAGCTGAGTAGGAGGAGGAGGAAATGAAAAAGGTCGAGAAGGAAGAGGAAGAAAAAGAAGAAAACATAAGGCAAGAAGGAGACACAGAAAACGGATGAAGATGATGACGAGGAGGAGGAAGTGGAGGAGGAGGGAGAGGAAGAGGCGGAGGAAGGGAGCCGGTGATGAGGGAGGAATCTTGACGTCATGGAATGGCTCTGTGAATATGAAGCGGAAAAGAAGAAGAAAAAAGAGAGAAACGAAGATAGCATATGACCTCACTCTCAAAATATCCCAATGAAAAACACTCTCGCTCCTCAAACGAAGGAGCATAATCAAATTAGCATAATTGCATATTCAGATATTAAAGACTCCTACGATAAAAAAAAAAAAAAAAAACAGGGAAAGAGAGCAGGGGTGAAGGGAAAAAAAGATAAAAAAATCGGACTCGCGTCAGAGCCGTTCGATTTAAAGTGCTCAGGGCAACAGCCACCTCCATCACGGCCCAGGCACACCGGCGCTCGCTCGGGCCCGCGGCGGAGGAGAACGCCACTCGAACTAACTGAATTTCGAAATGAACGCCGGCGGCCATTAGTTTTGTCCTATCGGCGAGATCTTTAAGGCTCTTTTACTTTATGGGCTCGGGCCTTCATTACGTCTTCTTCCTGGCGAATTACGAGTATGGAAAATGAGAAAGAGATAAAATGAAAAATAAACAATTTTATGGGACCGGGTCTTCATTACGGCTTTTTCCTATCTCATCACGAGTATAGAAAATAAAGAGATATAAAAGACGGGAAAAAAACAGTGAATGAGAAAGAGATAAACAGAAAGAAATTGATGGGCCCGAGTCTTCATTATCTCTCCATCCCATCTCATCATAGAAAAAGGAAAACAAAAAGATAAAGAGAAAGAACGAGAAGAAAAAAATCTCCCAATATGTACACGAATTGACCACATGCACCAAGGGCGAAGTGGGAAGGTCTACAGACGCCTCGTGACGGCTCCCAAAGGTCATATGTCAGAGTAATGTCAGGAGTGACACACGTGCAGCGGCGGGGGTCAAATGTCCTCTGCAAAATAAAGCGTTTAGCAAAATAACAATTTCGACGGAAGTAAACTAACTGTAAACTTGCATGAGGCAAATGTTCGAGCAGGAGTCG
>NC_061836.1:13604965-13614965 GCF_019202785.1 Penaeus chinensis
TTCCTGGACCCTTATGCAACATTAATATAGCTACAACATCAACAATTCTTTCTTAATTTCCTTGCACAGCAACCTTTCCCGACAATATAATAAAAACAAGTAGACACTACAACCCTTCAAGATATTCTTGTTTTTCATGCAACAATAAAAGAACAAAGGCAAAAATATGACGTATTCCATAATTCTCCCGCACATCTTGTAAATGTTAAAGAAACACAATGACAACAATTGTAATGTTAATCTCTTTCTCTCTCTCTCTCTCTCTCTCTCTCTCTCTCTCTCTCTCTCTATATATATATATATATATATATATATATATATATATATATATATATATATATATATATGTACATGTATATATGTATATATGTATATATACACATCTACCGACCTACCTCTATTTACCTATCTCTACCTCACCTATTCCATCCCTCCCTCCTTTCCCGCCCAAGGGGTAAGCTCCACCTCGATCTCGTCCTTGGAGCCGCGATTCCCCTTCCTCCCTTGACAGCATCACGGCTGCTGCTGCTGTATAAAAATGGCGGGGGAATCAAAATAAAAGTAGAGACATCCCATTTGAGGCAGAGTGGATTACGCGCTATTTATTTGCCGCGAAAATCTAAACTGACTCTGGAAGGGGGAGGGGGACTGGGGTGGGGGTTGGGGAATGGGGAGGGGGGTTGGGGACTGGGGTGACGAGAAGGTGTGGCTTAGGGGTTCAGGGGGAGGCTAGGGGGGGAGGGTATGGTATGGGGTAGGGGTAAGGGTATGGTATGGGGTAGGGGTAAGGGTAGAGGTAAGGGGAGGGGGAGGGGAAGGGAAACGTAAAGGGAAAGGGGAAGGGGAAGGGGAAGGGGATGGGGAAGGAGGAGGAGGAGGATAAGGAAGCGAGTTAACGAAGTGAAACAACTTCTTATCCTCGCCGCGTTCGGAATTTTATGTTGGCGGGAAGGTGTGGGGAATAAAAGGGGGGGGGGGGAGAGGAGGAAAGAGAAGAACAGGAGAGGATGGTGGAGATGAGAAGGAGAAGGGGGATGAAATGAAAAGGAGAGGAAGAGGTAAGGAAGAAGAAGGGGACGATAGGAATGGGGGTAGAAACAGAGAGGGGGGGGGGGACGAAAAAGACAGAGAGGGCGAGCAAGGGGAGGAGCGAGAGAGAAAGCGTGGAGGAAGGAGGGGGGGGGGGGCGAAGAGGAGGGGATCGGCAAGATCTTAGGAGATAATATTTCACAAGACGAGTTTCTTTTCTCCCCCTTCCCTTCCACCTCCCCCTACTCCCCTTTCTTCCTCCCGTTCTTTATCTGTTGCACTTTCTTTATTATTATTATTTTTTTAACAATTTTCAGAACCTCAGTCTTTTGCCATCTCGTATTTCTTCTCTCTTCGCCATTTGCTTCGTCTAATTAGTCTCCCTTTCTTTCCTCCCGTGTCATCAGGCTCTTGCTGTGTTTCATTCACTGGTCCCGAGTGTTATCTGTTCCCGGTCCTTGCTTCTCTCCTCGGCTCATTGTTCCCGGTTTGGCGAGCAGGTTAGCGATATGAATTCTGCATCAGTATATTCCCCTGTATCTTTTTTCTATGTCTCTTTCTCTCTTTTACTCGACCTCTGCTTATGTCTGTCTGTCTGTCTGGCTTTCTCTCTCTCTCTCTCTCTCTCTCTCTCTCTCTCTCTCTCTCTCTCTCTCTCTCTCTCTCTCTCTCTCTCTCTCTGTCTCTCTCTCCCTCTCTCTCTCTCTCTCTGACACACATTCTCCAAAATCTTCTCCTCTTTCTCTTTTCGTCTCCGTCCATCTCCCTATTTTTTTTTCTCTCTCCCAACCAAGTCAGAAATATCTCCTTCCTTCTTAATTCCCTCTTTCGCCGCCTTGTCAATTACGGCCGGCTTCTATCTTCCGAAATTGAATCATTCTCATACTACCTCTTCCCCTCGAGGTGAAGGCGCCATCCGAGGGGGTCGAAGTCACCTTGCGCCGCTTCTCGATCTTCCTTTGTTTGTCTCTCACACGCGCGCGCGCTCGTCCTCTCTTTCTTTTCATTTTTCTTTTCTTGTGTTTTATTTTTCACTTTGTGTCTTCTGTTTTTCTCTTTTTTTTTCTTCTTTTGTGTTTAGGTTTTAATGTCGTTTATCTAGCATTTGCTCTCTTTCTCACTTGTTATCTTTTATCCTATCATCCATCAGTCTCTCTCTCCCTCCCCCCCTCTCTCTCTCTCTCTCTCTCTCTCCTTTTCTATCTTTCTCTCTTTGAGTATCTAGGATGAAAAAAAGTTTCAGCTTCGTTGATTTTTTTCTGTACATGTTTCGGTTTATTCCTTCATATTTTTTCTTCTTCTTTGTGTACATGTTTGCATTTTTATTCTTTCTTAAACTTTTCTGTCGATGTTTTCGAATTTTCCTCTCATTTTCAGCTTTCATCCAAGTATTCTATATTTCCTATATTTCTCACTTTATCGCCCTTATACTGTGTCTTTAATCTTGCCTTTGTCTCTCTGGATAACTCTCCCTCTTTTTCCTCCTTTGTCTAACTTTCCCTCCCACTTTCTCTAACCATCCCCTTCAAAATCCTTTCCCTTTATCTTTCTCTTCCTCCCTTCCCACCTTCCGTTATCGCCTCTCTCCCATCCCCTTCCAAAAACAATAATAATTATCGCAAAGCAAACCGATAACAACATGAAAATGAAACAATCTGTGAAAATTAACTCCTTTCTCTGTGTCCCTCTTCATCCTCCTCTCTCATGCCCCTTGTGCAGCGGGTCATAATGGGGATAATGGGTCACTAAATATCAAATATAATTCCCCATGACTCTTACGCTACTCATGGGTGCGTGATGGAACACCTGCGCTCGGGCGGCTCGGGGCGGGCGCGGAGGGCGGGCGCGGGGAGGGCGGGCGCGGGGAGGGCGAGGGCGCCGCGCGCTCTCGGACTCTTCCCTTTGTATCTGTCCTCTCTGTCTGTCTTCGTCTGTTTCTGATTCTCTGATTGTCTCTCATATCTTTGTCCTCGTCTGTATCTGTTTCTCTATTTCTCTTTGTCTCTCTTTTTCTTTCTCTCTTTATCTCTCTCTCTATCGCTCTCTCTCTCTCTCGCTCTCTTTCTCTCTCTCTCTCTCTCTCTCTCTCTCTCTCTCTCTCTCTCTCTCTCTCTATACATATATAATATATATATATATATATATATACATATGTATACTTACATGTGTGTGTGTATATATATATATATATATATATATATATATATATATACATATGTATACTTACATGTGTGTGTGTGTATATATATATATATATATATATATATATATATATATATATATATATATATATCACACACACACAAACACACACACACACACATATACTTAGACATTTATATATATATATATATATATATATATATATATATATGTTATATATATACACATACATACATACATACATATACATATATATATAAATATAAATATATATATAAATATATATGTATACGTGTGTATATATATATATATATATATATATATATATATACATATATATATATACACATAATATACACACATACATACATATATATATATATATATATATATATATATATATATATATATATATATATATATATGTATGTATGTGTGTATGTGTGGTGTGTGTGCAAAGTATCTACCATCTATAATGGCTTTGATTGGTGGAAAATCTGTTGTTTTATCCATAACTGCCAATTTAGGATTCGATTCGATATATATTAAATATGCTACCAAATCGATTCGATATTACATCCGGTTTACGTGAAATTCATATGAACCTGTAGTGCGTTGGAATGTCAAATTTCCTATCGGCTATAAAATGGAAAAATATGTGACAATTTATTTGCGTTTGCATCTGAGATACAAACGTGCATGACATTTTTTTTTTTTTTTAAGTGATGGCGTTACCATTATCGTTACTTTCATAAAAAATGTAACCTAATCATTTGACACGTAACCTCTTCTGAAAAGTAACGAAATGCCGTTACAGACGCTAAAATTTAGTTTTTTTTAGTATATGATATCTTCTGCAGTTATTGCTGAATTACCTAACACAGTGAACTTAGTGATACAATACCCAGTGTTATTTTTTCTTAACTCGTATATCGGGCAATACAAGTTAGCAAACTGCAGCACCATTATCCTTATAACTCAACTCATAAATAAATTGGAGACTTCCTCAGCATTCGAATTATCTGATGAACTTCTTGACCTTTGTGCTTGTATGGGGTTTACACTTCTCGTATGCGTAAGCGCAAAGAAGTCAGCTGTGAGACGAACTCTACATGGTTACTATGAATCCATTTTATACATGCTTCAAAGCCGATCAATTCATTAAGTACTGCGTTATGATCAGAATTACTATAGAGTAACGGTGTTTTCCAGGTTAGTTATTAATGAAAGTATATTACCATTATCGCTACAAAAAAAAAGTAATAACGTTACATAACTCCCACCACTGAAAATCACACTTTTTAATGGAAAGAAAAGGAACTTAAATTCGGCTTTGTGGCACCGTAGACTTCACAAAGATTCTTTACCTATTCTTTGATGAGATGTACAGTAAGTTACAAAGAGGCAGTTATCTAATACACTACTTACCTCCAGAAGACATAACCAGGAAAAGTAAACCCGTATTTATCTAATATTCATAGAAATTGTATTTTCACCATAATTTCCCCCATCTTTCTTCATCCCTACCCGCACCTATCCTTATACCTTCTCTTTCTCTTTACCCTTCTACACCAGTTCCTTTTACCTAGCCTTTCCCCTCTATCCCCCCCCTTTGGGGTCGGATCCGGGTAAAACCCCATTTTTTTGGGGCCTCTTTCGTCACTCTTCCTACCCAGCGAAAAAACTTTCCCGGAAAAACAGCGGTAGGGGGAAACCAGAGGGGCATTTTAAGTGATGAAGAGAAAAGAGAAAAGAGAGGGGAGAGAGAGAGAAAAGAGAGAAGAGAGAGAGAGAGGAGAGAGAGAAAAAGAGAGAGAGAGAGAGAGGGAGGGGGGGGGGAGGGAGGGAGGGAGGGGGGGAGGGAGGGAGGGGGGGGGAAGGGAGGGGGGGGAGGGGGGGGAGGGGTGGGGGAGGGGGGGAGGGTGGGGGAAGGGAGGGAGAGGGAGGGGGGAGAGGGAGAGGGGGGAAGAGAGAGGGGAAAAGGGGGGGGGGGAAGGGAGGGAGGGGGGGAGGGGGGAGGGGAGAGGGGGGGAGGGGGAGAGAGAAAAAAAAAAGAGAAGGGGTAGGGAAGGGAGGGAGGGAGGGGGGGAGGGAGGGGAAGGGGGGGGGAAGGAGGAGGGGGGGAAGGGGGGAGGGAGAGGAGAAAGAGGGAGAAGGGAGAGGGGGGAGGGGGAGGGGGAGGGGGAAGGTGGGGGAGGGAGAGAGAGAGAGAGAGAGAGAGAGAGAGCCTGCTGATGTTCGTGACTGTTACTGTTGTGGACCTATTTCATTATATATAATTTATGTTTTAATGATATTCGATTGTTGTTATAACTTAACGATAAATATATTTGTCCTTTTTTCCAAATATATTTTGTTGTCTTCGAAGGCACAGGAGTTTTGTTATTCATTCTGTTTTTAATGTGCTACACAATTAAATAATCGACTTTGTATATAAAGTTTGAAATATTAAGTCACTTTCTTCTCTTCAGTTCATGAAAGATCGATAATGTTATGATACTATGCTCTTTACCTTCTAAACCACGTGTGTACCCATATTGAGAGCAATCAACTCCTTTGTCCGGGAAAGTTTTGTAAACATTACGCTTATTTGTCTCTCATATTTTACCTTCCATTCAATTCATGCTCCATGTACAGGCTTCGATGAGTAATATCCATCCATCTGTCTTCACTGATAAATTCTCAGAATTACCAGCGGTCCGTCAATCAATCAAATTACCTTCTTCATGAGGACGCCATTACCGTACGAAATGATTATCGATGTTCAAATCTTGTTTACAACGGCTTACTCCTGATGAGTCTTCCTCTGTGTTATTTTGCACAAGGATTCATCAGCCCTTTCCTCAGTAAGAGTTATGTGCGATTATATTTAGTATTCTTTCTGCTTTCTGGGTCTCTTTGTTCCTGTCCCTTGTTTCATCCTGTTATACGTCTATTTCTTTGCTTGTCTTCTGATGCCGCATGGCTTTGCATGTCTTTCGTACCGCTTGTTTTTCCCATTTCGTTTCCCTCTTCTTATCTTTTTCCGTCTCCTTTTTTATGGACATGGCCGTGCCCATTTCCTTGGCAAGTGAGTCCGTGGGCAAGTCTGGACACGAGTAACACGCAGAATATTCCAGATCCGGCGAAAGAGGACGAACCATTTCCCACCACGAGAGGACAATTACCCCGCCCGGCCTGCCCATTCTGCTATTCCTTCCCCCACGCAGTCACGCCCCGCCGCACCATGTTGGAGTCGGAGCTGGAAAACCTGTGACGTGCTGTAATTTCCCCCGAGGTTCTGCAGCATCCCCGCCCGTGTTGTAACTCGGGCATCAGACTCCGCTGGTATAACACATCACACCGCCACTGCGTTACAGAGGGATCGTCGTGGCCTAATGCTTTATAATGTATTATAATTTTGCCAACTAGACCATTGTGTTCTAGCAATAACTCCTAAGACTGTTGGGCCATAACACTGTGATCTTGTCTTGCTGCGCTATAAAACAACACCCCGACTTTGATGTCCTATTACACGGTTCCAGATTCTGTTGTGTTATAACACAGTTGGTACACAATAAAACGGCACTTAGAAAAAGACATATTACACGTATTGCCACTTTTGTTATGTTGTATCTCGGCCTCTACACCGTTGCATTATAAATTAGCCTCCGCACTATACTTTATGCACTATAAATTAACCTCTGTACCATAAACTGTGCACTATAAATTAGCTTATGTACTATACTCTGCGCATTATACATAAGCCTCTATATTCTGCGCATTATAAATCAGTCTGCAACATATTTTACGCATTATAAATCACTCTTTGCACTATACTCTGTGTCATAACGTGTTCGTCCGACTCTCCCCTCCTTGGGTTCGCCGGTTCGCCCCAAGGGTTCGGATCCGGAGCGGTCTTTTCAGAATGGCACCTCGCCGCACTCCGTCTCCGGCGCCTGTTCTTCGCTGGGGATTTGCTTTTTTGCTGATGGAGGGGCTGACGGAGAGGGACGCAGGGGAAGTGGCAGGGAAGGGCGAGGGGAAGGGGAAGGGACGAAGCCAAAGACGAATATAGGAAGAGGTGAATGTAGCTTAAAGAAGAGCTAGGGGAGAGATTGGCCGAAAGTGTAGCGATATGGCGGAAGGCGGGAAGCTACATCCAGGTGCCTGTACACACACACACACACGCACACGAGCACGTTGTGTCTACATGTTTTCATTCCTCTATATAATTTAGGTCCGCGACGCCTGCATTATTCCCCTGCTGCCTCAGGCTCCCTGAATAACTTAAAGATTCCCAGTGTAAGACTGATGAATAAAAAATGAAAAAGATCAATATCTCCTTCCTTGTTTCTCGAGTAACAAAAGAAGGTATACATCCTCCCCCTCTCCTCCTTCCCAAACCTTCATCCTCCGCAGTCTCTTTCTCTCCCTCTCTCTGCTTTACTTCCCATTCGCAGCGCCCAGCTTGCATGGTGAATTGTATTTCGCCTTCCCGCAGACAACAGGCTTTCTTGCTTGTTCCCTCAACATTTCGCACAGGCAATTTGATGCTTCATTTGCATTCCATCTTTACTCTCCTCTTCTCTGTTCCATACCCTTCCGTCACACTCGGCCAATTTCTTTTTTCTTTCCACATTCTTCCACATTTTCCGAAGCCAGTGTTTTCATTGCTTATTTCTTTCACTATAATGGAAGGCAGTAGAAGGAGTTATTTATAATTCAAAATGTTTTCCAAAAGCTGGAATTTGATTTTAGAGCAACTGAAAAATAAACAAAGTAAACGCAGCTTGGTCAGAAATTCGGAAACAGGTACAGGTACAACAGGATAACAACAAAATGCGATTAAAAATAAGAAAGAACGAAAGAAAAATAGACAACGAAAAAAAATATATAAAAGACAAAGCGAAAACAAACAAACAAGTAAAACATAAACAAAAAAGACCCCCAAAAAATCCGCATTGACTACACCGCCCTTCCTCTCCCCCCTATTCCTCCTCCACCCTTTCTACCCCCCCCCCCCCTCATGCTGCGTTGTCAGGCATGCGTATGTGCCTGCGTCACGTCCTAGCACCCGGGGAGGGATATCACACGTGCTGATCTGTGTTTATGGCTGATGCTCCACGGCAAACGAGATGCACAAGCAAGGGGGGAGAGGAGAGGGAGCGAAGGAGAGGAGGAATGGGATGGGGAAGTGGGCGAAGAGGAAAGGAAGGAAGAATTGGTGCGAGTCAGCGAGAGAGTGGAGATAAAGTGAGAGAGAGAGAGAGGGAGAGAGAGAGAGAGAGAGAGAGAGAGAGAGAGAGAGAGAGAGAGAGAGAGAGAGAGAGAGAGAGAGAGAGAGAGAAAGAGAGAAAGAGAGAAAGAGAGACACAGAGAGAGAGAGAGAGAGAGAGAGAGAGAGAGAGAGAGAGAGAGAGAGAGAGAGAGAGAGAGAGAGAGAGAGAGAGAGAGAGAGAGAGAGAGAGAGAAAGGAGGGATAGAGAGCGACTGCATACATATTTCTATGCATAGACGAGAGGTTTTATGGACCTATAAAATATTGCCTTTAGTTCCTCCTCTCCACCGCGGCCTCTGTGATGCTCAAGCGACGATGCACTTGGCTCGCTTCGCCGTCAATTATCTACGCCTTCAACAGCCTCACAACCCGTCAATTGCCAGCTGTTATGTCGGTCGTGATACAGAACGCTGGAGATAAATATTATGCAACATCCTTTACCAACTACCTTCGGCCGTCCTCCTGTATTCTGCAATCCCAAGTTCTGTATCAATAATCGTTTGAAATTTGTCATGGCAGAAATTCGACATTCAATTCAAATTAACTTACTTTATGACGAACGCTGGTATGTCATCTGTTTTTATAATGTGTTAGCCTTGGGGAGTTGGCGTCCTGATGTTAGCTTAATGTAATAAAATTCTTTCTTTACTCCCTACAGCACCATTCTAATTATGCATAATTGTCGTGGGTACATACTTTGAGAAAGTAACCCGAGTCATTTCTTTAAACTCACTTTAGTATGTGTAGCGGTCTTCTCTAGCAAGGCAAGAGGGAGGGGTCGTGACGTACACATGCCTACACTCATAAAAACACATGCTTATATAAATACATGCAACCGGAGGCACATACATTCATAAATATATTCATACACACGCACATGCACTCTCTCTAACACACACACTCACTACTACTCACACACACACACACACAAACACACACAAACGCAGAGGCCAGGGCAACGAAGTCAACCAAACGACATAATGAATCCAGGTTTGCGTGGAGTCAGCAGAAGCGAACCAAAGAAAGAATGCCGCCATCAGACAAAAAGTTTTACTGGTCTACGACAGGAGAAATGGCGGCTCAGCAAGTTCGGGTTGAGGGCGACGGGGGACCGAGGGCACATGGCGCTGTATAGGGAAGGAGAGGGAGAGGGAGAGGGAGAGGGAGGGAGAGAGGGAGGGAGAGAGGGAGAGAGGGAGAGGGAGAGAGGAGAGAGGGAGAGAGAGAGAGAGAGAGAGAGAGAGAGAGAGAGAGAGAGAGAGAGAGAGAGAGAGAGAGAGAGAGAGAGAGAGAGAGGAGAGAGATAGGGAGGGAGAGAGAGAGTCTGCACAATGGACACTGTAGGAGGTCGACGCTAAATTGGATGACCGATGGGATATCAGGAAGGAACTATTACCTTCTTCGACGCTAAGGATTTCGCCGAGGAGTCGATAGAATAATTCTTCCCGACGAGGAAATGTATAGACGGGGGAGGATGTCAGTCACCAGGGGTGTTTTGTCCAGCGAGGAAGGCGGCGAGAATCGTGGTTTCTTTCTGTCTGTCTCTAT
>NC_061836.1:13634965-13642465 GCF_019202785.1 Penaeus chinensis
ACTTCCTTTCTTTTTTTTTTTTTTTTCTTCTTTATCAAACCATGCTGCAACTTCCTTTTCTATATTTTCCATTGTTTGGATGCGACTTTTCATTTTTTTGTTCCCGAATGTGCGCTTTACTTCATCACTTTTGTTCGGTTTAAAGTTCTTCCTTCTGTCCCACTGGTCAGTAAATAAATCATTTCTACGAATTCTTGGAAATCTCGAATGGAGTGGGCGTGGTGTCCCTCCTCTCTTTCTACTTACTTCAATTTCCATTTCCTTTTTCATTTGGTGCTGAACAGAGGAATAGTAGACCGATTTACATCCACTTACATCAGTGCATGGAAATATGCGCAGATGATGTGGAATGATAAATCTGACAAATATTTCTATATACTGCTGTAAACTACCATGTTGATAAGTTACTTATCTCCAAGCAAGTCGAAATAACAAAAATACTACCGCCACAACACGAGGCATAAACATTTCTGCTCATACACAAAAATAAACAAACAAAAAAACATTACATTTAACAAATGACCATCAACAACAGGCAACTTCCTGAGAAACAAAGTCAGCAACGAACACAGATAACAGACCTTCTAATAGAGGCGTGTTCCTCTAAGGATTAACTTGCTCCAAGGTGGTACTTACCCTCAGCAGCCATGTCCGTCTCGAGAACTTGCTGTGTGAGGGAAATTTTAATTAGTACAGAAACGTACAGAAAGGGACAGTAAATGATTATATTTTTTACTTTTTATTGATTTATATATATATATTTTATTTAATACTGTGTGACGGAGATTTTAATTAATTCAGAAGCGAAATGGGACAGTATATGATTTTTCATATTTTTGTATTGATTTATATTTTTAATTCGTCGATGCAGGTCTATTTGTTCTGATCGGATGCAATTAATGTCGACAGTCTAGTGAAATGCTCATTATGGAAGTTATCAACGCAGCTTATTTGTAGAGGGATGACTACACATTTCCGGAGGCGACGCCCGGAAAGTGGGAGGGAAGGGGGGGGGGGGGGGCTGAGAGGAATGCATTGTTTTCCAGCTTCCGATGAGGTGAGGATCTATGCTGGTGTTGTGATTGCGAATGACGGGGGCAAAAGATAGACGAATAACAGGCACTGGAAAAAGAATTACGGAAATTCGAGGACCAATTGGAAACTTCCGACTCCCAGTACCTCCGCCTTCATCTCGAACGTACAAACTCGCGACGAGAAACCCGCCCAAACTTTACAACGAAAACACAAATATTCGGTATATATATAATCACAAATCACCTCCAAATATGAATAACTTGGAGAAAGCCCTCAAAACTCTTACATTTGGTAACTTGGCCGGGAAACAAACTTGGGCTAGTGACAAAGCCAACTGTAACTTGGTCGACAAAGGGTAAGGAGAAGTTTACATTTCGGGGACCACATTTCGTTTCGTTCAGCGCGTGCAAAGTGTCCGATTCCCTTTTTTGTGCTACCGGTAAACTGCGTCGTCGTACAAAGCGCCATTCGGGCCGAATTCCCTTGCCTCTAATGGTGAGCGTTAGCACTTTTTAATCTCCGGGTTCCCGATATTTTCCTGGTTCCAAAAAGACGCGATTGAGTTGAGTATAAGTTTGGCTTTGAAGACGAAGGGAAGATTCAGCACCCGGAGTCGATAAGGGCGAAAGTCGAGGCGTTTGGTCTGTAGATGTAGCCCTTCTGCGAGGGGAATCTAACATCCATCTGCATTGCAATTTATTCCCTTTGACAGAGTTGAGAATACAAGTGGTGCGGAAATTACAATGTTATTGCTTACATAAATATCAAATAAGGCAAATTTATTTTACATAGAAGACGGAACAGACAATACGTCTAACTGTTCGACGATGCAACCGGAAAATTTTTGAGTTCAAAGTCATTACTGATGCTTCTAATTGGCAGCCAAAGAAGCCAGACAAAGAACGTTGATTTTGGAAAAAAAAAAAAAAAAAACATCAAATAGAACTCATAGAAGAGGAGCTGACACTTGTGCGCCCAATAGCGACGGAAACTACAGGAATGGTTTGTTAAAGCATTACTGCCTGTTTAGTGGTGGTGGTAGTAGGGGCGATGCGGTGGTGCGGTGGTATGGTGGTGATAGTGGTTGTACAAGAAGGAAGTCGTATGCAGTCGTCATGATACAGTACGAGATGCAGTAGCTAAAATGCTTCGAGAAATTTATGACGACGCTACAGTAGAGCCAATTCTACTGTCACCAGTAACATAAATAATAAAAGATGATAATGATAATGATAAAGATACTGTTAAAGATAATGATAATAATAATGATGACGATGAGGATATTTAGCAAATAGCTGACATCGAATGAGGCGAGCCTACCCAAGTTCTGGCGATTCTGGATGTAACATCCGAGTCGTGAAACCACGGGCACTATATCATCAAGGAATAAATAGAACCTACAATTCTTATACGAAACAAAGATAAAAGCTATGGCGTATTCAGAAGAAATCTAAAAAAAAAAAAAAAAAAAAAAAGAAAAAAGGACTAAAAGAAATAATAATAATTAAAAAAATGGATCCGGCGGTACTTTTCTAACAACCTCAGGGCGGATGACACCACCCCCCCCCCCGCCAAGTCATTCTACGCAAACCTCGCTGCAAGCCTGTCATGGAAAAAACAACAACCTACGCAGTCGCTTGCTTGTAAGTCGCCTCTCTTGCTTCTCTGGCTTGCTTTACTATGCCTGGGAGGAAGTAGATTATCAAGCCCCAAGACTACCTTTCTGCGTGCCCAGAGTCGCTAAAGAATCTTGTATCAAATATTATGCAACGTACATGTTCTAAATTAAGTGACTAGTAGCTTGGGTTTTTAATTCCCCCGATCGGAAAAAATAGTAGTAGTAGTAGTAGTAATAGAAGTAAATGTATTATTAGCATTATTATCAACTTTGCCATTTACATCATTATGTTCATGAGTAGTAACAGGTATAGGCAATTAAGACGATTATAAAAACAAAGATAGTTATAATAACAACAATACTAATAATAATATTAATAATGGTGATAATAATAGTTAAGATGAAAATAAAAATGAAAGTGAAAATAAGAATAAAAGATGAAAATAGGATAAGATAAGAGTGAATGTAACAATAATGATAAAATAGAAATAAAAATAAAAACAAAAGTAGAAATAACGATAAATATGAACACAGAAAAAGTTGAGATGAAAATTAATATAAAGAAAATAAAAATAAAAATAAAGATAGGTGAAAATCAAAATTAAATGAAAATAAAAATAAAAATGAAAATGAAATGTAAATGAAAAAGAAAAAATGAAGATGAAGGTGAAATTCGAAAAAAAAAAAAATAAGAAATAAAAATAAATATGAAGTTGAAGATGAAAATGAAAATGAAAATGGAAATAAAAATAATGATAATGAAAACAGATTTGAAAATACAAATATAAATGAAAATGGAAACAAAAATAATGATAATGAAAACAGATTTGAAAATACATATTTAAATGAAAATGAAAATATAAATGGAGGAAAATGAAAATGAAAATATACAATAAAAATGGAGATCTAAATCAAAATACACATTAAAATGAAAACAAACAGAAAGATAGGTGAAAATGAAAATGAATTCATAAATAAGAAAAATATATAAAAATATATATTGACAGAAAAAAAAAAATGACTAACGATACAATCACTACTATTACTACTATAAACTATAAAAATAACATCAATAGAAGATGGTAATTATGATAGTAATAACAGTAATGACAACAATAGTAATAATGTAATTATACTAACAATTATCATTATGATCATCATTATTACTATTACTTTTAACATGATGTAAATAACGATAATATCACTACTAATCAGGATGATATCAATGATTTTAGTAATGATAATAAAAATGCTAACGGTAACAGAAATAATAAAAAATGATAATGATAATGATAAAGATACTGATAAAGATAATGATAATAATAATAATGATGACGATGAGGATATCATTAATAATAATAATGATAATAATAATGATAATAATAATAATAATAATAACAATAATAATTAATAATAAGGATAATAATAATAATAATAGAAAAAATAATAAATGATAATAATAATAATAGTAATGATAATAAAAGATAATAACAATCTTTAGCATTATCATCATGATAATGATAGTGATAATAATAATGATGATGACGATGATATCATTAATAATAATAAT
This sequence comes from Penaeus chinensis, assembly GCF_019202785.1. Lineage (NCBI taxonomy): Eukaryota > Metazoa > Arthropoda > Malacostraca > Decapoda > Penaeidae > Penaeus > Penaeus chinensis. Next base: position 13,639,189 of record NC_061836.1, read on the forward strand.
AATAATAATAATAATAATAATAATAATAATAATAATACTGATAATGATGATGATGATATAATTCTCATTATCAATAATAAAAATATCGATAATAATAATAATAATAATAATAATAATAATAATGCTATTACTACTACTACTACTACTAATAATAATGATAATGATGATGATGATGATGATGATGATGATGATGATGATGATGATGATGATAATGATAATGATGATGATGAAGAAAAAGAAGAGGATGATGATAATGATAACGATAATAATAATGACATTAATAATGATAATAATAATAATGATGATAATAATTATAATAATAATAATAATAATTATAACAATAACAGTAATACTAACAAAATAATAATAATGACAACAATAATAATAATAATAGCAATATTAACAATTACATTAACAATAATTACATCAATAATTATAATATGAAAAACAGTAATGATCAAATCGATGATGGCAACAAGAATAACAACAGTATGAAAATGCTAACAATGGCTCAAATGAAATTATTATTACAATTACCAATACAACCAGCGCTGATGATGCCGTCAGAATAATTTTGGCAATGGCTGTTTCATAATGACCATAAAAATTGAAACACCACTGAAAACACCGATGAAAATCGGAATGTTAATACGAGTATCCCACGAATACACACACAACACACACACTCACGTACGTACACACGCACACACACACATAAAAACACACACACACACACACACACACACACACACAGACACACACACACACACACACACACACGCACGCACACACACACACACACACACACACACACACACAGGCACACACACACACACACAAACTTCACTTAGACACACACAGAACCCCCTCCCCCCGAAAAAAAATCGGGAAAAGTCTCAGTGAGAGAGACAGACAGAAGAACCGGACAGATAACTCAACAGACGGAGAGGCGGGACGAGAGAAAATGCTCAAGAAAATGACTAAGTAAACAAAAGGGCCGCAGGTTCCGTTCCTAGAGGAGGGTTGGTGGCCTTTCTGCTTTAAACTCTTTAGTATACACAACCACAACTTTCTGGGAACACTCGCAGAATTCGATTTAGGGCCAAAATTCGCAAACCTTGCGACTGTGTCCCTGGGCTTCTTCGCCTACCGGGGAGAAGAAGAAAGAGCGGGCTGGCGGAGGGGTCGGGAGGGCATCGGGGAGGGGGAGAGGGGTAAGGGGAGTGGGGAGAGGGGAGAGGGAGTGGGGAGAGGGGAGAAGGAAGAGGTCAGGAGGGAGAGGGGAAAGCGAAGGGCATCTGGGAGGAGGGTGAGGGGAGAGGGGAGAGGGAAAAGGGAAGGGGTCATGAGGGAGAGGGGAAAGGGAGGGGCATCTAGGAGGGGGATGAGGGGAAAGGAGAGAGGGGAAAATGAAGGAGTCAGGAGGGAGAGGGAAAAGGGAAGGGGTCAGGAGGGAGAGGGGAAAGGGAGGGGCATCTAGGAGGAGAGAGGAGAAAAGGAAGGAGTCAGGAGGGAGAGGGGAAAGGGAAGGGGTCAGGAGGAGAGGGAAATGGAGGGGCATCTATGAGGGGGATGGAGGGAGAGGAGAGAGGGGAACATGAAGGGGCCAGGAGGGAGAGGGGAAAAGGAAGGGTATTGGGGAGAGGGAGAAGGGGGAGTGGAAGAGAAGGGGTCAGAGGGGAGAGGGGAAAGGGAAGGGTATTGGAGGGAGGGAGACAGGAGAGGGGAAAGGAAAAGGAGAGGGAAAGTTGAGGAGGTAGAGTGGACAAGAAAAGGAACAGGGAGGGTGGAGGAGGTAGAAGGGAGAGAGCGGGGAGGGAAAAGGAGGGGGAACTTGGAGGGAGTAAGAGGGAGGAGCAGGGAGGGGTTCCTAGGGGAAAGGAGGGAGGGGAGGGAGGGGGTGACGACGCTGACGAACGTGGGCGAAGTTTGCCCCTCGGTCTCAAGTAGGAGGATGAGGAAGAAGAAGAAGAGGAGGAAGAAGAGAGAGACACGAGGCAGCTGAGTAAATCTCGGATAAAGAAAAGTCGTGTTGGTTATATCGAAGATCGGGAGGGGGCGGGGGGGGGAGGGGGCGGCGGGCCTGTATTTACACTCCTTCGACAACATTCAAGTCATCGAGTTAATTCTATCGTACCCCGGCTGGGCGTCCGATGGAGAAATCCTTTAAATCCTGAGAGGTTAGTGGGTTGTGGGCGTGGGGGGGGGGGGGGCGGGTCGGAGGGTTGGAGGGCCGGTTGGGGGGAGGGGAGGGAGAGGGGGGTTGAAGGGAGTGGGAAAGGGGTTGAGGAGCGGGTGGAAGGGGTTGGGGAGAGAGACGGGGAAGAAGGGGATTGGGGAGGGAGAAGGACAAAGGGGGGAGGGGTAGAAAGGTGTTGGGGGATCAGAGGGAGAGGGGGGGAGGGATCAGAGGGAGAGGGGGGAAGGGGAGCAGGGGAGGGGGGAAGGGGATGTTGGGGTGTTAGGGCGGGAGGGAAAAGAGGAGAAGGTTATTCAAGAAGAGAAAATATATCCGACATCAATCTTTCTCTCCCTCAGAGCGATGAATTTAACCTTTTAATGAAGTCATAAAAAAGAGAACGATAGAAAACGGAAAGAGAAAAGAAAGAAAGAAAGAAAGAAAATAAAAGAAAAGAAAAGAAAAAAAAGCCAACGAGAGATATTTATCCTCAAGTGCGGCGCCCACATGTTCGATAAAGTGAGTTATCCGGGCTGACTAACCCCGCCGCCCTTCAACCCGGCGGGCGGAGGGGGAGGTGGGGAAAGAGGGGGGAGGGGGGAGGGGGGACAGCGGGAGGTGGGGCGGAGGAGGAGGAGGAGGAGGAGGAGGGGGAAGGCGAAGGAAAGAGGAGGGAAGGAGGAGGGTAAAGGCGAAGGCGGGAAGGTGGGGGGAGGGGGAGAGCAGCTCCGAGGGCCGCCGATGGTGTTATTCTCATTCATTCGAGCGATTCTTAAATTCATCGACTTCCGCCCGAGAGAGATCGAGAAGCCGACCAGAACCAACGACGGAGAGGGAGGAGGAGGAGGAGGAATAAAGGGGGGAGGAGGAGAAGGAGGAGGAGGAGGGAAGAGAGGGAATAGGAGGGAGAGGAGGAAGAGGGAAGGGAGGGGTAAGGGGCGAGGGCAGAGAGGGAATAGAGAAGGAGGGAGGAGGAGAGAGAAAGCGGTTGAGATTGGTGGTGATGAGAGAGATATCGGGAAAGATGGTGGAATAAGAGGAGGGATAATAGACGGTGGAGAGGAGAAGGAGCAGACGATGTGTATGATGGCGATGGTG
>NC_061836.1:13664965-13674965 GCF_019202785.1 Penaeus chinensis
CTCCCCACTTGCCCCTCCTGTCCCATCCGCACTCTACCCAGCCTCCTACGTCTTACTCATCTCTCCCCTCACCCTTCCCTTCCCCTTCCCTCCACTCTCCCTCCCTCCCTCCCCCCTCTCTCTCTCCCTCTCCCTCCCTCTCTCCCTTCCTATCTCCCCCTGCTTCTCTCTCCTCTCCCCCACCCCCCCTCTTTCCCACACCTTCCATCCCACAACGTCGCACTTAAAGGAGAGGGGGGGGGGGGGTTGTGTTTGTGTTTCCGGAGACTTGCGAGTGTGTGTGCTCAGTGGGAGGGGGTGGGGAAGGGGGGATGGTAGGAGAGGCGACAGGGGGGGAGGGAGTGGTTCTGGACACTTGGCTGACTTCCTTTCTGTCATGTTTTTCTTTTTCTTCTCAGCTATTTTTTTCCCCTGCTTCTCCTTTGCACTTTCGTAATTTTATCCCTTTGTCTCGTGTCTAGCTTTTCCCCTTTTTCCATTTTTCGTACCACCTGTCTTCTCTCATCTCTTTTTTCGCTTTAGTATTTATTTCGTTTGTTTAGCCTCTTTCATCACATGCCTTTTATTTTACTTTAAGTCTCCAACAATCCTCGTCACATTTATCCATCTATCTCCGTTTGTCATGTTCATATAATCTTGATCATTTCATTTTTTCCATTTCTGTTTTAATCTACGGTATATACCCGTTGCTTTTCAACTGGCAACACCGATTCATACACTAATCCTTGGGTACCAGTAACATGTAAACACTTGGCTGAGCTAATCATACCGATAACTAAAACCCTACATGGACGTTCTGTTCCACCGTGGAAAATATAGCACTTGCAATTATAAATGAGCATCTTAAAACTCTGTCCAATGCATATGAATGCTACAATGACAGATCTTGGAGCAGAGCAGGATGCGCTTTTGTTGTATATAAAAACAATATTTTACATCACCATATTTGTAGGAGGGTTCATGACTGGGATAGCACTATGCAAACTGAGTTGGCCACCAAATTTCTATTGAATCAAGGCTCAGGGATAATTCAGAGTGCTATCCAGGCTTTGAACACTCTAGCCAAAGGTGCAGGAAATATTGCAGATAACACCAGGATACACGTCTATCGTGCAAAAGAACGAGGCCATGATGTTTTAGGTGGATTCCATCACATGTTGAATCCCTAGGCATGACCATGCTGATCTCCTAGCCGAGTCAGCATGTGACAAACAAAGTGTGGATGTAGATCTTGGGGTACCTTTTTCTAGGATTTTATACATCATTAAATCTTCCTTCAAAGAGGACTTGACTGAGTTGATTAATTCTCTGAAAGCTGTAGCATAAAGCACTATGACCGGTTTACGGAAGATTCATTCGTCTATGGTTTATAAAAAAACAAGAACAAGACAGTTTGATGCTGTGACCGCAAGAATCAGGCTTGGATATAGATTGCATTGGCAGGTCAGTACAGTTTATAATGTCGAAGAAACTAAGCGTAAATTGTGTAATGAAGAATATAAGCGAATGCTTTATCTCAGAGTGCCATGTGTTACAGCCGTGCAGACCACCTAGCATGGGGTACTGAGAACTATGCAACCATTTCATATCATCTGATGTCTTAGAAGATATACTTGTGTTGTATCCTAAATTTGGAATGTAGTATCACATGGCCACAAATAAAATATAGCAATGCCTTTCCACGCCCAAGCTGTACGCAGGCATGTCAGATGAGTAAATAAAGGATTGTGTAATTGTCCCTTTCCTTTAACAAATATAGTACTTATCATAATAATGTTATAGCCTAAACTTCAAATGCAATACTATTATATAATGTTATGGCCATGCATCAAATGTACCAAAGCTTACCCACGCCCGTGCAGTTAGCCAGGGTGGTAAATAAAGGACATAACTAAAGATACATATACACACAAAATCAAACTCACGCATTCCAACATATGAATACACACACACACACACACACACACACATATAATAATAATAATAATAATAATAATAATAAGTGCGTGTGTTCATACATTCCCCAAAATACAGAAATTCAAAGCAAGAGCGGCAACCACACAAACACACCGTCAGCGACATGATGTGCTGCACATACGAGCAAATTTACAATGGTTGCATACAAACAATTTGCGCAGCAATGTTAAACTTTGCCTTTCTAGTATTAAATTCAATTGTTCGTGTAAGATAAAGAAGACCTGTGCTCGGTAATGAAGTAATTAGCATAACTGGCTTTCCTCTATCCCGCTCTTCCACTTCTTGTGCTCGATTATAAAGAACACGACCGCTTTGTTTTGCATACGTTTATGCTAAGCGCACAACTTAACCGTGTTATAGAAGAAGAAATCAGGCGTGAGAGGCGGACGAGGGAGATGCGTGAATAAGGGAAACATAGCCCCGGAGATGGTGCGCTTCGCAAAAATTTAGGATCGCCAATCTACGAAAACTTTGGCACAGAAAACAAGGTAATTGGCGGGAACAGTAAGAAGAAACCTGACTGATGAACGATGACCCACATTAAAGATGGATGCGATTCCTTATGCATTCAAAAGTCGAACGTTCTCGTGCGATCCTCGTGCGATGCCTTGGGTTATTCAGCGGCACTCCCGAGATGAAAGACATTATTCATGAACTTCGTAGACGCACGGAAAATAAACTTATGCAAATGCTATTGGAGGGAATTATTTCATCCGGATGGCGAGACTTGGCAAGCGGCATCATTAGTCTTGGGAGGAAGAGTCTGCGAGTCAGAGGGCCTTAACCGCCTCCTCGCTGTGATAAATGATTAAGGAGAAAATCCCGGGGAAAAAGCTTCCACTCAGCATTAGTATGGCATAATATCCCGCCTCGACTTTCTTTATTCTCGTCTCGACCAACGGAACATAGAAGGACAGCCTCCAGGATAAAACTTACTTCGCATCCAACACGTATATTTCTGACATCTCTCTCTCTCTCTCTCTCTCTCTCTCTCTCTCTCTCTCTCTCTCTCTCTCTCTCTCTCTCTCGCTCTCTCTCTCTCTCTCTCTACTTTCTTTCTCGCTTTCATCCTCGAAAATTCCTATCTCTCTTATTCCCATCTTACTCTCTCACTTAACCAACTCTCTCTCTCTCTCTCTCCTTTCCCCTCAATCTCCCTTTCTCCCTCTCCCCCTCTCACCACTCCATATTCGAAACGACGTAATCTCAGCACAGCAATCTACAGTAAACATGCATTATTTACCTCGTGTGCCGGTTTTAATCTCTCAGACTCCAAGGCCAAGATAAAAAAGGGTAGGGAGGGGAGGGGGGGGAGGGAGAGAGGGGAAGAAGTGAAAAAATTCTCAGACCAGAAAGCTCGTCCGTCTTCCGCGGTGAGGATCTCTGGGGCGCGTGGCTTACAAATTGGCCGTGTGAAATATACAACAGCTTTATTCACAGGCCGCGGGATTACGAGCGTGTGGCTACAGCGCTTCCGGACGGCCCTGCTCTTGTTATCGAGGTACCACGCCCGGCTTATCTTAGCGAATGAGGCGTTCTGAAGTAGGCCTTTGTGTATTAAGGCACTTGTGGCCTTATTCACATGAGAAGATGAGGTAAAGTAAGCAAGGATGTGGAATTCAGACGCGTGCATATATGTGCGAATATATATTAGTACGATAGCAAGTAAATGCGATATAAATCTGGGTAGTAAATGTACAGTACTATCTAAATTTAGTGGAATCAGCAATCAAGAATTAAAGATAAAATAAAATAAAAAAGTAATCACAATAGAAATTAATAACAATCATAATACAATTAACAACAACAATAACAACAAGAACACAACATGAAAATCTGGACAAAGATACCAATAAATGTAAAAGGAGATCGGAGACTACATTTGCACAATCTTCCCGGTAAAGAAAAAGGAAAAAGTTGCGAAATGTGTACATAGACTGAAGACAGCAGAACAAACACAAGAAAATGTAAACACATAGGCAAATAGTATACAACAAGACCAGAGAGAAATGAATAGAGAATTGCAGACTAATGAGAGAGAGAGAGAGAGAGAGAGAGAGTGAGAGAGAGAGATAGAGAGAGAGAGAGAGAGAGAGAGAGAGAGAGAGAGAGAGAGAGAGAGAGAGAGAGAGAGAGAGAGAGAGAGAGAGAGAGAGAGAAGAGAGAGAGAGAGAGAGAGAGAGAGAGAGAGAGAGAGAGAGAGAGAGAGAGAGAGAGAGAGGGAGAGAGAGAACTTGTTACAGGCGACTAAGAGCCTATTAGGTCCTACTTAAGGATATCTTGGAAGTTTGAGGGTATGAAGCCGTAAACGTGATTTTACGTCGACTACCTCTGCCAAGCCATATGTTTAACGACGCCATTGGCTTGGGACATGAGACGAGACCCCGGTTCCTCCTGGGCCATTCCTTCCTTCCTTCCTTCCTTGGCTTGCTTCCTTGGCTTGCTTCTTTGCTTCCTTCCTTCCCTCCTTGGCTTGCTTCTCTGCTTCCTTCCTTCCTTCCTTAGCTTGATTCTTTGCTTCCTTCCTTCCCTCCTTGGCTTGCTTCTCTGCTTCCTTCCTTCCTTCCTTGGTTTGCTTCTCTGCTTCCTTCCTTCCTTCCTTGGCTTGCTTCTTTGCTTCCTTCCTTCCCTCCTTGGCTTGCTTCTTTGCTTCCTTCCTTCCCTCCTTGGCTTGCTTCTTTGCTTCCTTCCTTCCCTCCTTGGCTTGCTTCTCTGCTTCCTTCCTTCCTTCCTTGGTTTGCTTCTCTGCTTCCTTCCTTCCTTCCTTGGTTTGCTTCTCTGCTTCCTTCCTTCCTTCCTTGGCTTGCTTCTTTGCTTCCTTCCTTCCCTCCTTGGCTTGCTTCTCTGCTTCCTTCCTTCCTTCCTTGGTTTGCTTCTCTGCTTCCTTCCTTCCTTCCTTGGCTTGCTTCTTTGCTTCCTTCCTTCCCTCCTTGGCTTGCTTCTCTGCTTCCTACCTTCCTTCCTTAGTTTGCTTCTCTGCTTCCTTCCTTCCTTCCTTGGCTTGCTTCTTTGCTTCCTTCCTTCCCTCCTTGGCTTGCTTCTCTGCTTCCTACCTTCCTTCCTTGGTTTGCTTCTCTGCTTCCTTCCTTCCTTCCTTGGCTTGCTTCTTTGCTTCCTTCCTTCCCTCCTTGGCTTGCTTCTCTGCTTCCTTCCTTCCCTCCTTGGCTTGCTTCTTTGCTTCCTTCCTTCCCTCCTTGGCTTGCTTCTTTGCTTCCTTCCTTCCCTCCTTGGCTTGCTTCTTTGCTTCCTTCCTTCCCTCCTTGGCTTGCTTCTCTGCTTCCTTCCTTCCTTCCTTGGCTTGCTTCTTTGCTTCCTTCCTTCCCTCCTTGGCTTGCTTCTCTGCTTCCTTCCTTCCTTCCTTGGCTTGCTTCTTTGCTTCCTTCCTTCCTTCCCTCCTTGGCTTGCTTCTCTGCTTCCTTCCTTCCCTCCTTGGCTTGCTTCTTTGCTTCCTTCCTTCCCTCCTTGGCTTGCTTCTTTGCTTCCTTTCTTCCCTCCTTGGCTTGCTTCTCTGCTTCCTTCCTTCCCTCCTTGGCTTGCTTCTTTGCTTCCTTCCTTCCCTCCTTGGCTTGCTTCTCTTGCTTCCTTCCTTCCCTCCTTGGCTTGCTTCTCTGCTTCCTTCCTTCCCTCCTTGGCTTGCTTCTTTGCTTCCTTCCTTCCCTCCTTGGCTTGCTTCTCTGCTTCCTTCCTTCCCTTCCTTGGCTTGCTTCTCTGCTTCCTTCCTTCCCTCCTTGGCTTGCTTCTCTGCTTCCTTCCTTCCCTCCTTGGCTTGCTTCTCTGCTTCCTTCCTTCCTTCCCTCCTTGGCTTGCTTCTCTGCTTCCTTCCTTCCCTCCTTGGCTTGCTTCTCTGCTTCCTTCCTTCCCTCCTTGGCTTGCTTCTCTGCTTCCTTCCTTCCCTCCTTGGCTTGCTTCTTTGCTTCCTTCCTTCCCTCCTTGGCTTGCTTCTCTGCTTCCTTCCTTCCCTCCTTGGCTTGCTTCTCTGCTTCCTTCCTTCCCTCCTTGGCTTGCTTCTTTGCTTCCTTCCTTCCTTCCTTGGCTTGCTTCTTTGCTTCCTTCCTTCCCTCCTTGGCTTGCTTCTCTGCTTCCTTCCTTCCTTCCTTGGCTTGCTTCTCTGCTTCCTTCCTTCCCTCCTTGGCTTGCTTCTTTGCTTCCTTCCTTCCTTCCCTCCTTGGCTTGCTTCTCTGCTTCCTTCCTTCCCTCCTTGGCTTGCTTCTCTGCTTCCTTCCTTCCTTCCTTCCTTCCCTCCTTGGCTTGCTTCTCTGCTTCCTTCCTTCCCTCCTTGGCTTGCTTCTTTGCTTCCTTCCTTCCCTCCTTGGCTTGCTTCTTTGCTTCCTTCCTCCCTCCTTGGCTTGCTTCTCTGCTTCCTTCCTTCCCTCCTTGGCTTGCTTCTTTGCTTCTTCCTTCCTTCCCTCCTTGGCTTGCTTCTCTTGCTTCCTTCCTTCCCTCCTTGGCTTGCTTCTCTGCTTCCTTCCTTCCCTCCTTGGCTTGCTTCTTTGCTTCCTTCCTTCCCTCCTTGGCTTGCTTCTTGCTTCCTTCCTTCCCTCCTTGGCTTGCTTCTCTTGCTTCCTTCCTTCCTTCCTTGGCTTGCTTCTTTGCTTCCTTCCTTCCCTCCTTGGCTTGCTTCTCTGCTTCCTTCCTTCCTTCTTGGCTTGCTTCTTTGCTTCCTTCCTTCCCTCCTTGGCTTGCTTCTCTTGCTTCCTTCCTTCCCTTCCTTGGCTTGCTTCTCTGCTTCTTCCTTCCCTCCTTGGCTTGCTTCTTTGCTTCCTTCCTTCCCTCCTTGGCTTGCTTCTCTGCTTCTTCCTTCCTCTCCTTGGCTTGCTTCTTTGCTTCCTTCCTTCCCTCCTTGGCTTGCTTCTCTGCTTCCTTCCTTCCCTTCCTTGGCTTGCTTCTTTGCTTCCTTCCTTCCCTCCTTGGCTTGCTTCTCTGCTTCCTTCCTTCCTTCCTTGGCTTGCTTCTTTGCTTCCTTCCTTCCCTCCTTGGCTTGCTTCTCTGCTTCCTTCCTTCCCTCCTTGGCTTGCTTCTCTGCTTCCTTCCTTCCCTCCTTGGCTTGCTTCTTTGCTTCCTTCCTTCCCTCCTTGGCTTGCTTCTCTGCTTCCTTCCTTCCTCCTTGGCTTGCTTCTTTGCTTCCTTCTCTTCCCTCCTTGGCTTGCTTCTCTGCTTCCCTTCCTTCCTTCCTTGGCTTGCTTCTTTGCTTCCTTCCTTCCCTCCTTGGCTTGCTTCTCTGCTTCCTTCCTTCCTTCCTTGGCTTGCTTCTTTGCTTCCTTCCTTCCTTCCCTCCTTGGCTTGCTTCTCTGCTTCCTTCCTTCCCTCCTTGGCTTGCTTCTTTGCTTCCTTCCTTCCTTCCTTGGCTTGCTTCTTGCTTCCTTCCTTCCCTCCTTGGCTTGCTTCTTTGCTTCCTTCCTTCCCTCCTTGGCTTGCTTCTTTGCTTCCTTCCTTCCCTCCTTGGCTTGCTTCTTTGCTTCCTTCCTTCCCTCCTTGGCTTGCTTCTCTGCTTCCTTCCTTCCTTCCTTGGCTTGCTTCTTTGCTTCCTTCCTTCCCTCCTTGGCTTGCTTCTCTGCTTCCTTCCTTCCTTCCTTGGCTTGCTTCTTTGCTTCCTTCCTTCCCTCCTTGGCTTGCTTCTCTGCTTCCTTCCTTCCCTCCTTGGCTTGCTTCTCTGCTTCCTTCCCTCCTTGGCTTGCTTCTTTGCTTCCTTCCTTCCCTCCTTGGCTTGCTTCTTTGCTTCCTTCCCTCCCTCCTTGGCTTGCTTCTCTGCTTCCTTCCTTCCCTCCTTGGCTTGCTTCTTTGCTTCCTTCCTTCCCTCCTTGGCTTGCTTCTTTGCTTCCTTCCTTCCCTCCTTGGCTTGCTTCTTTGCTTCCTTCCTTCCCTCCTTGGCTTGCTTCTTTGCTTCCTTCCTTCCTTCCCTCCTTGGCTTGCTTCTCTGCTTCCTTCCTTCCCTCCTTGGCTTGCTTCTTTGCTTCCTTCCTTCCCTCCTTGGCTTGCTTCTTTGCTTCCTTCCTTCCCTCCTTGGCTTGCTTCTCTGCTTCCTTCCTTCCTTCCTTCCCTTCTTGGCTTGCTTCTTTGCTTCCTTCCTTCCCTCCTTGGCTTGCTTCTCTGCTTCCTTCCTTCCTTCCTTGGCTTGCTTCTCTGCTTCCTTCCTTCCTTCCCTCCTTAGCTTGCTTCTCTGCTTCCTTCCTTCCCTCCTTGGCTTGCTTCTCTGCTTGCTTCCTTCCTTCCTTCCTTGGCTTGCTTCTTTGCTTCCTACCTTCCCTCCTTGGCTTGCTTCTCTGCTTCCTACCTTCCTTCCTTGGCTTGCTTCTCTGCTTCCTTCCTTCCCTCCTTGGCTTGCTTCTTTGCTTCCTTCCTTCCCTCCTTGGCTTGCTTCTTTGCTTCCTTCCTTCCCTCCTTGGCTTGCTTCTCTGCTTCCTTCCTTCCCTCCTTGGCTTGCTTCTTTGCTTCCTTCCTTCCCTCCTTGGCTTGCTTCTTTGCTTCCTTCCCTCCCTCCTTGGCTTGCTTCTCTGCTTCCTTCCTTCCTTCCTTGGCTTGCTTCTTTGCTTCCTTCCTTCCTTTCTTGGCTTGATTCTTTGCTTCCTTCCTTCCCTCCTTGGCTTGCTTCCTTCCTTCCCTCCTTGGCTTGATTCTTTGCTTCCTTCCTTCCTTCATTGGCTTGCTTCTCTGCTTCCTTCCTTCCTTCCTTGGCTTGCTTCTTTGCTTCCTTCCTTCCTCCTTGGCTTGCTTCTTTACTTCCTTACTTCCTTCCTTGGCTTGCTTCCTTCCCTCCTTGGCTTGCTTCTTTGCTTCCATGGCTTGCTTTCTTCCTTCCAACCTTGGCTTGCTTCTCTGCTTCCTTCCTTCACTCCTTGGCTTGCTTCTTTGCTTCCTTCCTTCCCTCCTTGGCTTGCTTCTCTGCTTCCTTCCTTCCCTCCTTGGCTTGCTTCTTTGCTTCCTTCCTCCCCTCCTTGGCTTGCTTCTTTGCTTCCTTCCTTGGCTTGCTTCTTTGCTTCCTTCTTTCCCTCCTTGGCTTGATTCTTTACTTCCCCTCTTCCTTCCTTGGCTTGCTTCTCTGCTTCCTTCCTTCCCTCCTTGGCTTGCTTCTTTGCTTCCTTCCTTCCTTCATTGGCTTGCATCTCTGCTTCCTTGGCTTGCTTCCTTCCTTCCTTCCTTGGCTTGCTTCTTTGCTTCCTTCCTTCCTTCCTTGGCTTGCTTCTTTGCTTCTTTTCTTCCTTCCTTGGCTTGCTTCCTTCCTTCCCTCCTTGGCTTGCTTCTTTGCTTCCTTCCTTCCCTCCTTGGCTTGCTTCTTTGCTTCCTTCCTTTCTTCCATGCCTGCTTGCTTCCTTTGTTCTTTCCTTCCTTTCTTCCATGCCTGCTTGCTTCCTTCGTTCTTTCCTTCCTTTCTTGTTTGGTTCCTTCCTTCCTTGTTTTCTACGCTGATGAAGAATGTACCGCAATGATGGTTGTTTTCGCGACGTGTCTGTTGGGAATTCTAGAAGCTTTTACCGTACTATAACGTATGCTTATTTTTATGTGTATGAATATGTATGTATACTGAACATGTACATGTACAGGCTCTCTTTCTTTCTTTCTTTCTTTCTTTCTCTCTCTCTCTCTCTGGAAACAAACAAAGAATTACATTCATACTCTTTCTATATATCATTCACCCCCTCTCTCTCTGTTTATGTCTCTGTCTCTCTCTTCCCCCCTCTCTCTTTCTACAATCAAACAAACAATTACTCTCCCACTCTCTATATATATCATCCCCCCCCCCTCTCTCTCTCTCAATCTCTCTCTCTCTTTCTCTCCCCATCCCCCTCTCTTATACATACTCACACTCACAAACGCATCTCCACACACACACACTCTTACACTCCGACAACTGGTCAACCAGGACGTTCGCTTCAATTAAACATTTTACCCAGAACATTTTCCTCAGTGAAATGGGACTTAGTACTGGCCTAATAGGAACATTTCTGTCGTGAAAGAGATTCAGATAGTGTCTATAACCTAATGCAGTTATTGAGTAATTGTTTTGTGTCTCTTACCGTTGCTGGAA
>NC_061836.1:13677465-13679965 GCF_019202785.1 Penaeus chinensis
GGATGGAGGGAAGAGGAGAGAGGGAGAGAGGGAGAGAGGGGGGGGGGAGAGAGAGAGAGAGAGAGAGCGAGAGAGAGAGAGAGAGAGAGAGAGAGAGAGAGAGAGAGAGAGAGAGAGAGAGAGAGAGAGAGAGAGAGAGAGAGAGAGAGAGAGAGCGTGAGATGATCTAAAAATCAATATAAATATAAAAAGATCTAGTGAAGGCCAGCTAGCAAGAAAAACAACAACTAACACTGCGCGCATAAAGAAAATGGCGCCACGCACATGAAACTAAGTCAAGATGAGACGCAAGAATCCTTTTCATCTGTTTTCGCTGTGTGAAATTTCTTCATTTTTTTTTTTTACGTGTTTTCTTTCCCTTTTAAGCAAACGAAATATAACCGAATCAATGAATGAACCTGTAAATAAAAATAAATCCACGAAAGAGTTCCCTTTCATCTAGGAATTAATAATAATTTGTCGGTGAATGAATGAGAGAAGTAATGCGGGTAAAACACATCCAAATAATCCGCTTTCACATGTCATATTTAGTTAACCAAGAAAAAAGTTCGTCTTAAGGGGATTTCCTTGCGAAAGCCTAGCAGAATCTCTTACTCATGTTTTATTTCAACTTCTACTGCCTTCCTTGATAAATTACTGCCTTTTTTTATTCCACGTCGTTAGTATAGATATATAGTAACTATTATAAGGAAATGGAGAAACATTAATAACCGTTACCTTAACCCGTAAATGCAGGCGTGGCATGACAATTTCCAAGATTCATACTGATGTGCCTTTTTTCAACTATATGTATCTCCTTCAATGAAAAAAAAGATAAAAATATATCCAGGCACCGAAATAACCCTCTGGAAATAATGCACCGATTTCGCACTTGTGACTCAAAGCGGTGTTATATCTGCACGCCGCCCATTCCGCCATCCCTCGCCTCTCCCGTCCCCACTCCTCGCCCTTTCCCTTTCCTCCCGCCAGCCGATTCACACACGCCGCTAATAATTAATCCAAAACACCGCCTCGCGCCTTCAAGCAAAGCGCCGCCCAACATCAACACCCAAGCGACACCAGAAGCTGCTTGTCTGTTTGCTTCCGTGCCTCCCCCAATCACCCAAAGCCTTCTCAAGTTTCGCATGACATTCGGGGACAACAAACTTCTCCTCAGAAAGCTAATGATTCGCTCTCTAGCTCTTCCCGGCTTTATCTTTGGTTTCTACTCCCCTCCCCTCTTTCCTTCCACCTCCTTCCCCCTGTCTTTGTCTTCATATCTCTCTTTCGCCTTTTTCCCTCTCTCTTCTTCTCTCTCTGCATCTTTCTCCTTGCTCTTTCTTCTTTCCTTCTTCCCCTTATCCTCACCCACCTAGTCACGCCTTCCTTTCTCCTTCCTTCTTCTTTTCTCCTCCTTCCTTAATTACCCCTCCCCCTCCTCCCTTCCCCCTCCCACTACTCTCTCCTTCCTTCCTTACCCCTATCCCCTCCTTTCTTCCCCATTCAACTCCTTCCTCCTATCTCTCTCTATCCTCCATCCATCCCCTCTACCCCCTCCTCTCTCCCCACCTTCCCCCTTCTCTTTCCTCCTCCCCTTCTTCCCTTCTTTCCTCCCTTCCCCCTTCCCCTCTTTCCTCCTCCCCCTCTTCCCCTCTTTCTTCCCTTCCCCCTTCCCCTCTTTCTTCCTCCCGCCCCCTGCACCAGGCTCCCTTAATCCTTCCAGTCAATTAGAGCTTTTAGCCTGTTTTATAAATCTCGTCTCTTCAAAGATCCCTCGGGATGAAACCAATCTTCATTAGCATAATAGAATCATGTCGATTCTAGCAATATAACAGCTAATACAGACAAGAGAGAGAGGGAGGGGAAGGGAAGGGGAAGGGGGAGGTGGTAGGACGTCGGGAGAGGGAGGGGAAGAAGTAGGGGGAGGGGAATAGGATGTCGGGGAGTAGGGGGAAGTAGGAGAAGGTGGGTAGGAGTTCGGAAGGTAGGTAAGGGGGGGGGGGGAGAGAAGGAAAAGGGAAAAATTGTAGTAACAATAAAAATCGCTACTCCACTCCGATATTGGAAGGGAGGGAAAGGAGTTGGCAACCGTGTGTTCAATATGTCTTTATTGGGATGTGGTAATATTGCCTATATCATGATTCACTGACTCGGGGGTCCTTGGTAATATCGGGGGAAGGATTCAGGACGCGGACTTCTCTGTGACGATTCTTAATCTTGTTGACTCTTCTGCCATTTTCTTATCTTGGGCTTTGCGCTCTTTCGTGCTGGCTCTTTGTTGCTGTTGTTGTTGCTTCCTTAATTTCTTATCTGTCTGTCTTCTGTTTCCTCTGCTTTTTTTTTTTTTTTTTTTTTTTTTGTATTTTATCTCAAGTTGACTCTTTTGACATTTGTATTCTTCTTTTCAATCTTTCTTGTTTATTCATTTAATTCTTCTATTTCTTATTTATTCAATTTATCTTTCACGTTGGGAAGACTCTTCTGTCCTTTTCTTGTCATGGAGTTTCCACGCTTTCCTGTG
>NC_061836.1:13684965-13687465 GCF_019202785.1 Penaeus chinensis
TTGTCTATATGAGCCGCCTACAGTGTCGTTCCTTCAGTACCGCAGCGATATCGAAATGTTGCAAGAAATGTGGAGCACCGAGAAAGAGGCACGATAGCGATGTGTCAGAAGTGGTGAAAAAGAGGAAGGATGCGATATGTTATTTCCATCCGCGTCGTGATTACAGATTAAAAGGAAAATGCGTGTGATTGTTCGCTTCTGATGCAAATTACTCGAACGGCTTCCATAAGTTGCGAAACGGAGAGCCCATCGAATGAAACCGGGAATATAAACAGCTTCCACTCTTCTTCTTACCTAGACGGCCACACATCCGCGTATAGTATAATGCGATCACGTAATGCCTTGCTTTCCCACGAAAGGAAATGTCTTATGCTTTATGGGAGACCTACATGCAGATGCAGCCAAGGGGAGTGAGTGAGAGGAAGGGATCGCTGAGGACCTCAAAGAAAGAAGTCCAGACGAATGGCGAATGCACGTGCGAGGCTGAAATATCGCTCATCGACTGGAGGCTTTGGTCAAGGAGGACCAGAATGGGGACGCCTCTAACGACTCGACGGGCTCGTTGCCGGGAGGGCCAGGCAGTTAGGTGGCCGCAGCAATCAGGGGCGCGGCGGAGAAAGGAATGGGTTCAGACCCTATTTTCCCTCTTGACAGAAAATTTGTGGTCCTACCATCGAACACCTCGAGGCACCATTGCCGCCGCCCATTCATCCCTTTTTATCCTTGGCGCCAGAGACATCATCGCCGAGCGGGCGGGTCCTGTCTGACCGCCCTTGCGCCTGACCTCGCCAGCGCTGTCATAAGGAACCTCCGCACCCTCAGAAGACGCAAAGGAAAGTCACTGTACGTAAGGAATGTCGGAAGAAGAAGAGCTAAAAGGGTATAAGAACGTGTCCTTAGAAGGAACGCCAAATTCATGTGCGTGATTGGGGAAGATGTGCGAGGGCGTGTGCGGGCGGCCAATGAATTGTTGGCACTGGCTGGGATGTCCTGCGAAACGGGAGGAGAGGTGGGGGGGGGGGAGGGGGGGGGGGGGTGATTCCAGGATCAAGGGATTCGCTTTGGGGGAAACGGAAAGGGCCGGAGACTCGGTGAAAGGAAGGAAGGCAGGAAGGAAGATGAAGCGCAGTACGAAGAATTTGTCTGACGAAGGAGAAGAAAAAGAAGAGGAAAAGGAAATTCGAGGTAGATCGTTTCCCTCTCCGCAGAGGATTCCTATACATGTACCCACTTTACTGCCCTCTCTAACCCTCACCCCATTACCCCCCCCCCCTCCCGGCACACACACAAAAAAAGGAAAGAGTAAGAAAAAAACATATTTCTGAATTATATCACGTTCAGTGTACGCGGAGAGGGACGAGAATGGTAGAGGCTGAGATAAGATGCCGTCAAATAAGGAAGAGCCCGTAGCCTCGGGGCACGTCCGCCATGACCACACCTCATCCTTGGCGAGAAGGCTCCGCAGCTGGGGGAAATCTGGGTTATGTTCGAGGATAAAGAGAGATCATGTAAGGAATCCAACAATAGAGATCCGACAAGGTAATCAAAGTCGAATTACAGCTTTTTTTTCTCTCCTCCTGTGGGAGAGATGTGGCCTTTCGGAGGCGTGATTCATTCGGGGCGAGACGTCTTGGGAGGTTAGTTGTATAGAATGCGGCAAATAATCCTAAATGCATGTAGAAAGCACTCACATGATCACGCGCACACGCACACGCACACACACACACACACACAAAAAAAAAAAAAAAAAAAAGCACAGCAGTAATACCACTATAAGGTAAGTTGAATATCACTTCCGTGAAAAAAAAAAAAAAAAAAAAAAACAGTCTCAGACTACATATAGAGCGAAAAAAAGGTCAAAACAGAACCTAGTGACCTTTTAGTTCAGTCAAGAAAGGTCAGGGATCCAGCTTCTCTTCCGCTATTCTTAGCTTGTGATTGCTAAATATAGCATGTTAAATTCCTAAATACGGACAGTGCGCATACATTTGTCTTTGTCTTAATGTAAAAAGTGGTGCTATTCGAAGTATGGCTTTTAGGGAAATGGTAGTTCCGATAGTTTAGGGAAATGGTAATATGACGATCGTTATGGACTTCTTCAAAGACTTCATAAAGGTGCTATAACGAACGGAATTACAAGTTGGCTCATCAGTGTAGGAACACACACACGCTCGTACGCACACACACACACACACACACACACACTCTCTCTCTCTCTCTCTCTTACCACGCAAAATATTCACGACCCTAAAGCCAGTCAAAATGAAGGCGAATGGGAGCATTACAAAGGTTCTCTCTGTCTGTCTGTCTGTCTGTCTGTCTGTCTGTCTGTCTGTCTATCTCTCTCTCTCTCTCTCTCTCTCTCTCTCTCTCTCTCTCTCTCTCTCCATCTACCTCTTTGCATTGCTACCTTCCCCTCTCACCCCCCCCCCCCCCCGACTCTCGACAGGAACGTTGTGTGAAAAACGGGAGGGTCCGTTCAACCAGGCCATGGGGGTAG
>NC_061836.1:13692465-13694965 GCF_019202785.1 Penaeus chinensis
CTCTGTTTCCCTTTCTCTTTGTTACTCTCTGACTGCCTGTCAGTCTCTGCCTCTGTCTCTGTCTATGATTCTCTCTCATTCTCTCTCTCTCTCTCTCTCTCTCTCTCTCTCTCTCTCTCTCTCTCTCTCTCTCTCTCTCTCTCTCTCCTTTTCTCGAGGCAAGACTCATGAAGTTTACACAGTCCTTTGATTTCCTCATAAATAAAACAGAAAGAAAGAAGGAAAAGAAAACAAAAAAGAAATCAGGATTAAAAGAGCCTACAAACAGCCTGTTACTAATTGAGCCTTCAGCCTGCATTAAAAGGCTTGGGCGTGCTGCCCCTTTTAACCCCGACTTAACGAGCCTCCTGAACAAATACAAGTTTGACTCACTCTTGAGAAAAAAGGGGGGGAAATATAAGCGTGAGCGTCCTCTGAGGGGATACACGGGGAGGGGAGCGGGTGGACGGGCAAGGGGTTCGAGCTCTGGCTTGAGCATAGAATTTTTCTTTCCCTCTATTTCTTTTTGTGTGTGTGTGCGTAGTTTACTTGTTTTTCTTTTTGTTTCCATTTTTCTGTAGGGAGAAGAGGGGGGAATCGAGTGAGCTTCGCCACGCGGGCTTAAGGTTAGAAGCCTGAGGGCATAACAAGGCAAGAAGAGACTGGTCAAAATGGAAATGCATAAAAAAAAATTGGTTTGACTTGCAGCTTCAGTCAACACAGAACTTTTGGAATACGTAGAACCTGAGTGGAGTTTGTCCGTCATTCTGTCTTTCTGTTCAAACCTAGAGAACGGAAAAATATACTGACTTGGAGCTTTTGCAGGTGGGAGGAGCCTTTCGTTGCATATTTACGAAAAGCTTGGGGACACTTCGTTTGGCTTACTTGGTCTTCGGTCACACAAATAATGCCGACAGTTATCCTCTGTGTGGCCGACATACAAAAATCGGTGCCTTGATATAAAAGAAAGGCTGGAACATATTTTCGGCAAAATGAATAAAACGCGAACTTCCAGAACTCTTCCAAGGGCTTAGGGGAAAAACTGAGGATATTATTCTATTTATCTTTATATTCTTTCTCTTATTTTCTCTGCTCTTTCTCTCTCTCTCATTCACTCTCTCTCCTTTTCTCACTCACTCTGACACTTACACTTACACTCACACTCACACTTTCTCTCTCTCTCTCTCTCTCTCTCTCTCTCTCTCTCTCTCTCTCTCTCTCTCTCTCTCTCTCTCTCTCTCTCTCTTCTCTCACTCACTCTGACACTTACACTTACACTTACACTCACACTCAATCTCTCTCTCTCTCTCTCTCTCTCTCTCTCTCTCTCTCTCTCTTTATCTCTCTCTCTCTCTTCTCTCACTCACTCTGACACTTACACTTACACTTACACTCACACTCACACTTTCTCTCTCTCTCTCTCTCTCTCTCTCTCTCTCTCTCTCTCTCTCTCTCTCTCTCTTTATCTCTCTCTCTCTCTTCTCTCACTCACTCTGACACTTACACTTACACTTTCACTTACACTCACACTCACACTTACTCTCTCTCTCTCTCTCTCTCTCTCTCTCTCTCTCTCTCTCTCTCTCTCTCTTCTCTCACTCTGACACTTACACTTACACTTTCACTTACACTCACACTCACACTTACTCTCTCTCTCTCTCTCTCTCTCTCTCTCTCTTCTCTCACTCACTCTGACACTTACACTTACACTCGCACTCAATCTCTCTCTCTCTCTCTCTCTCTCTCTCTCTCTCTCTCTCTCTCTCTCTCTTCTCTCACTCACTCTGACACTTACACTTACACTTTCACTTACACTCACACTCACACTTACTCTCTCTCGCTCTCTCTCTCTCTCTCTCTCTCTCTCTCTCTCTCTCTCTCTCTCTCTCTCTCTCTCTCTCTCTCCGCCCACACCCATCTACCCTTCTATCCGAAGCTAGACCCAGAATGAGCAACAACGACCAAAAAGGGTTGGACAATTTCCTACTTATTACGAAAGGCTCATACTTCTCCTAATACTACAGTTCGGACGATGATAAATAAAGGCGAAATTGATGAGGAGACTAGTCCATCTCGAAACGTCACGGTTTATTTTTCCTCTGTTTGTATGTCTCTTGATTATCATATCCTTTGTTATCATAACCTTTCTTCTATTATTGTTTAATTTCATCTGTACACACGCTACCCCGCCTGTGTGCTTATGCTATAAAAAATAGGAAAATTACACGAACTAACGCACCAACATTATCCTGAGGCGAAGAAGCATTCGACAAAAACAGAGGCAAGGGCAAAAAGCTAAAGCAACATTAGTTAATTGATATTAAGTTTATAAAGATAAACGACCAGAAAGACCAAATAAAATAGAGGAAGCAATAAAGCTGTGGAGAATCAAAACAAAGTACTGAAAAAAAAAAAATTGAATGAACTGGTAGGTTTTATATATATATATATATATATATATATATATATAAATAAATATATATACACATACACACATACACACACAGATATATACATATAT
>NC_061836.1:13704965-13734965 GCF_019202785.1 Penaeus chinensis
CAAGTCAAAAGGGTGTTCGCACTCTGCCAGCAGGTCCTCGCCGGCAAGTCATCCAAAATGGCAGGCGCTGCACGGTGCTGAAGGACTCGGAAAGGAAAACCGGCATCCACGACTTGTCAATCGCAGCTCGCCCAGGGTCCTTCGCGTCAGCTGCCGCAGCCCTGCTCTCTTGCCGGCGGGAAAGACGACCATGCAGGTCTCAAGAGGGTTGTAGGAGGGCCGCGGAGATTAGGCACTGGAGGATATAGGTCAGCGCGCCTCGTCCTGGAAATGATTTGCCGACCTGCCGACAGAGGGCACCACAGCCATCTTCGTAGTAAACACACCAGGTAAGTTCAAGTTAACGTTTCTTCCGTTACATCTGATGATACCGGAAAGATTTGTTTGCCATGGTTACGATCAACTACGCGACAATACGGTTCAAGTTACCCGTGTAGAATTGTAAGTGGCCGTAAGTTTCCTTCGATTTCTTTTAATGGGAAACAATAAAGGTAATCGAAATTAAAGGAAGATTTTAAATTTCGATTTACTATATACGTTAATCCTCATTTTTGTTACACTGGAGTAAGGATATAACTTTTATCTGTCTTCTTAGTTCCCTTGAAAGTCAGCTGTCAGTTCAGTGGTAACTTCCTCCGTATTGTTTGCAGTTCATTTCAATACTGAATACAATTGTTTCTAGCTTTTAGCAAGACTGGAAATGACAATTATCTTTTAGAACCATTACGGGTCATTTCATAATATTCCATGTTCATTTCACCAATTCCATAATATGGATATCACATCTCATGAAAACCCCACAGTTGTAGCACATGAATATATAAGTTTCTAAGGTTAAACCCCAATAGAAAGGTATCTCTTTGAAGCTTTCACACCGTGCTTGGTCCGGCCCGACCACATTTATCTATTGTAGGAGTATGGCAATTAACCGGGGATGCTAATTAAGCGGGCGTGATGTAAGCGTGGATTGCGTGCACTTAAATGAGAACATGAAGGCCCCCAGCTTATTGATCGGGGCATAGTCTCCAACTGGCGAGTTCTCGGGGACACAGCCTGGGTGTTTGCCACTAGATACGACTGCCTCCAGGGCCGGCTCCTTCACTCTTGCTGTGCCGCGTCCTGGTCGCCGATTCTCTTGGCTGCTGCTTTCTTCTCCCCTTTCTTCTGCGCGAATATTGTTCTTACACACGCGATTTTTTTTTTTATCTCTGAATGCTTGGCGATTAGGGACTCCCCCGCACCGCTTGCCCAACATGAAGAGGGGTCACTGACCTATTCATGGTGTTCATATCAAGTCGAATGCATTATACCGTAATCTATCCCTCTTGCAGTAAGAAATACATTTTCACAAGTAATGAAGACTATTCGTTTTGTTTTCATTTACTGTATTTATGATTATTTCTCATTTTCGATGTTGTCAATACATATTTCATACCTAACCCCACATCCCAACGCAAATTCATCAAGAGGTCATTGCAGGTCAAACTAAATATAACCCCTTCCACCTGAACACGAGAAACACCCACTGATACCAAGCCACGGCCATCATCCCCATCCCTCCCACGCGAGGATGCTCCGCCGTGCCATCCCTCTTCCACCCCAGGGGCTGCCTGCCAACGTTCCGAAATCGTTCAGCAGCATAGTCGTCTGGACCATTTCCCTTTAAAACCCTCCCTCCCTCTGCGCTAGGCCGTTAGGGGCACACGGAGCCTATGGTCGGCCCCACGTCCTCGTCCCCTTTTCATTCTCGCGTTGCCCATTTTCGCGTTGGAAACAGGGAGGCAGGGGGAAATAGAGAAAGGGAAAAAGTTTTAAAAATTGATATAATTTTTTGGTCGTAACTGTCGGTCTCCCCTGCAGCGCAATCCTCTCAACAGATTACCAACAATAGTGTAAAGTTAGAACAATGACATTCAAAGCGTCTTTACTCATAGAAATTGCAGTTACATATAGATGAATATTGCAAAAGGACGTGAAATAAAAAAAAAAAATGCGTTATCCGCAACTTGCAAATCATAGTTACCAGGAGAGTAAATGAAAAAAAAAAAAAAAACTTGCGATAAGTAATGTAAATGACAACGGCTTGCTTTACTAACCTACACCATATATATTATCATGATAACAAAGTCTCACAGATATTAATCAGAATCAGATGTGCTGCTTTATTAGCAACAATATAAAAATATACCAGCGTCCTTTTCAATTACAGTAAACGCTAGCATGTTATAAACTGCAGATTTTTCCTCGCATATCTCTGGACGCGAATAAAGCAAGATCGTTATCAGAGTGACGTTATCTCCCACGAAACATTAATTAAAGTAGCCTTTAGATGAGTTAATACTACCGATTTATCTTTTATATAAATGCCTCGCGACATGAATTTCAAATAAAACGATATCATTACAGCGCACTTCGAAGATTCCGTTGGAAATCGGTAAACATAAATATGCACGCTGAACATTTCAGAGTTAATGCTTCTCTGGATAAAATGACAGATGCTGTCGCACGCGTCCTTTTTTATCAGCAATACGGTCATTTAAAGATCGCGGCGATGAGAAATCGGCTTTACGGCGGTATCGCATAGTGGCCACAATTGCGTATTCCATCTCGGTGGCCCCACAGTATTGGACATTTAATCCCGGCGGTCGGACAAAGCTTACAGCTGTCTGGAGAGATGCCAATGCGGGATTGTTCAAAACCCATATATTTTTTCTTCTTCCATTATTCCCAGTATCGAACTTGTCTTTCATTTTTCCCTTGCGCGGGATAGGAGAAGATAGGGAGAATGCATTAATTACAAATTTAAAGAGAAAACGTTATCAGCAAAATTAATACTATATAGCTTACAGAATAACTTGCCGATAATTATTGATTTGGCAGCTGTTATCAAGCACAACCCCTCCATTTGTAATTTGTTTGTATATGCTCAATCCAAGCACACACGAGCGCCATTGTATTGTGATATGTCTGTGAGGGACACTTTATATTACGTTTCCGGAAAAAGACACAATAGCTGTTTAACGTGCCAGATATGCGCGATGCTCAACTTTCCGCGAAAACACGAAAACAATATAAAGGCACGGCTAAAAATCCCAGTTTATCCCGGCTTTTTATTTACTCCATCAAAGGCGTTGTGTGTGGCGGGCATAAGTAATAGCAAAGCACAAAGCGGCGTGATGCCGGCTGGCGCTGGCTCCATGGGTTCGGGAGTGGGGGCGGCGCAGCATGGGGATGAATGGGAAACGGAAAGGGGGAGGGGGGATGGGGGGGCGGGCAGAGGGGCAGGGGGGCAGATGTTCCGTCGCATCTGTCAGATCGTCGCAGCGGTGCCCAGCGCGAGCACCACGCGTACCCCGCTATTGTTATCCGTAATTAACCGTTAATACAAGGCCTTGTCCTCGCGGATCTACTGATTTTGATCCTGACGGCGGTGGCTGAGGTCACTCCGGGGCTGCTGAGGTTAGTACGAGTGATAGTTTAATTGTTTGTTATTTTCTTAGTAACTCTGACGTTTGGCGGTGGCATCGTCAGGAGTGGGTCTCTGTCGGGCGTATCAACATTGATACTATTTCTGTATTATTGTTGAACACTTTTCAGATACACTCATGATGATTGTACCGGATGTGTTTATTCTTTTTAGCCGTATAATGAACATGATAACACTGCATCCTTACGCGAAATTATCAAGACTTGAAATACCGTTGTTATTATTGGTTCCTGAAATGTTCGGGCAACATCGTTAACAATACCAGGCATAGCAAACAAACGGAGAATAACAGTGCGCGGGAGTAACGCAAAATAACAGAATGTTAGGCAGTAACTTGTAGTAATAAGAGATTACAACGTAAATCAAGCGGCAGTTTCGCTATGCGATAGATTAGTAATTGTTAGCAACATAATCCTGGAGAACAAGACGGGACAGCAAAGGCTACTGGAAACAGAGGAACACCGTAAGACAACAAAGGGAAACGAAACATACGATGGAAACGGCCATAGTCGTAGTGAGCATAGAGGGCTGGAAATGATAATATAATAACCAACAAATAGTTTGATTAAACAAAGACTAGCCAGTTTGCATACATCTGCTAATTCCAAAACGGCTCTTTTTTCGTAGATACAACAGATTATCAAGCTATAGCATGAGAGCCACGTAATTTTTATATCATCATGCATCGATGCGTATGAAGCATTCATTTACCGCGCGGGAGACATACTGCTCTCGTGCATGACATTTTTGTTGAAACGGCGGCCGTATCATATGGAAACATGCAAGTTTAATGGCCAGTATGTGAGTGCGGGCCATGCAATCCCATCACAGCCTCACGTGATGGTTCAGCCGGCTCGTTGCAAAGAATAGGATGAACAGGGAAGAACACGAGAACAAATGACTAAATATGAGAGGACCCAGCACGGCCGAGGGACAGGGATGTTCATTTAGATTTGTTTTTTTTAAATCGAGTTATTATTTATTCTCGATAGCACTTTTCAAGGACCATCCAATGTTAGTTTTATTCACTATTGCAAATTGGTGGTGTTCTTTTAATTTCTCTGACTTTCTTTCCCCTCATTTACTCTCATTTCCCCGCCTCTCCCTTTCTATCTATTCTTGTGATCCCACGTGTGATATTCTGCCATCGTAATACTTTTATCTATACATTAAGGTTTAATCTCAGCAAATGATCCCCCGAATTCGCGTCCAAAGCCATATTTAAGCTCAGATTCAACTATATTAACCTACTATTATTATGGTTATTAACATGTTAAGCTAAGGTCGGTATCGACCCGCTCGAACACCACCCTGTCAAGTCATACTCGGCACTGAATTATAGGCCTTGCGATCAGATGATTAAGGTGCATTTTCGCTTGTGCTTTTCCAGGCTTTCTTTTTTTTTGGGGCCAACGGTCGTTTGTATAAAATTTTTGACAGATGTTAATATCTTTTACTAATCTAAACGCTGAGCATGATGCTAGAAATACAATGCGTATATACATGCATATATATGTATATGGTATATATATATATATATATATATATTTATAACTCTGTCCATGTATCTGTGTATATGTATATATATATCTATATCTCTCTATATATGTATGTAGATACCTTTATGCACACAAACACACACGCACGCACACACATATATTATATATATATATATATATATATATATATGTGAGTGTGTGTGTGTGTGTGTGTGTGTGTGTGTGTGTGTGTGTGTGTGTGTGTGTGTAGATAGATACACACACACACACGCATAACCATATATACATAAATACAAACATATATATATATATATGTCTGTATATAAATAAACACACACACACACACACACACACACACACACACACACACACACACACATATATGCATATATATATATATGTATATATATAGATGTCTGTATGTATGTATACTTGTGTGTGTGTATGGTTACACAACCATACTCACACCCACACCCAGACACTCACACACTCACACACTCACCTATATATATGTATATCTATCTATCTATGTATATGTATATGTGTATATATATACATATATATATATATTTATATATATATATTTAACATTCACACATACACAGTTCTTTTTTCCCCTCTGATGAATTACCTTAAAGTAGATCAAATTATACAAGATAATACCATGAACAGCAATAGATGATTAGCACAGCATCGCTAATATCTGGCTTATCTTTGGCGCTGTTGCATCTGCTGTGCTGATGCGCGGATCGGTAAATAAAATAACAATATGACCACTAATGACAGCATAATAACAATGTGGAAAGTAATGATAACTGTTGGATAATAATAACAACCCCTGTTTATTTTATGATATAGTACAATCATGACGGAAAATAATAATAGGGATAATGGTAAAAATTGAGATAACGGTTTGATAACAACAATGCCATTTTCATCGCATTAATTAGAGCATTTTTGATTCTGCTGATTGTAATGATGGTATTCATTCGTTGATAATCACGATGATAGAAATTTACTCATGGAAATTTAAATTAATTACAAAGCATGTGTATTTGAAAGTACTACAACTGAATGTGTTTTGATTATTATTTTTTATGATATACAATATAATGGACTAAGTAACGCAATATTACCGTTTATCAATGCAATAATGTCACAAACGGTTAAATTTGTAATAAAGTTGATAACAACATGACATTAACGAAAACAGGAACACGATAACAATTTTATGACAGGCTACTAATTGTAATAGTAATGATAATGGTGATAGTCTTGGCACAATGGTCATTACTTGATGATGAAGATAATACTGGTCTTGATAATAATAGTTATAACTAAAGTGACAACAATAATAACTATGATAATAGTTATGATAATACGAACTATGATAATGGTAATAATAATATTTACAATGCTAGGAATGCTGAAGCTCATGATGATGATGATGATGATGATGACGATGATAACGAAGATAATAATGACAAGCTTTACCACTGCCGGCATTACTACTACTTATCTTCTTCACTTATTCATTTCGGTCCTATTTGACTAGGCCTATTAATAATGTTACTTCAATAACTGGAAATATCGCTTTTACTGCTAATGCGATTTCTGATGCTCCTGAGTGATATTGTTGCTAATACTATGAAGAACAAGAACAACGACAATATCCAGACAAACAATGATAACACCAGCAAAAAAGTAAGCTCAGAATAGCGGAAATTAATATAATTGCTATAATAAACGCTGACGGAAATGGTTAAAGAATATGCAAGTAAGAAAGAAACAGGAAAGGAATAGCAAGATACATAGCGTAATCATGATTTTTTCTTGTTTATTTTTTATTCAACCTCACAATAATCAATAAAGCTGGCGGTCCGCTGGTCACGCAGCCTTGTTTAATCAAGTCCGCAAGTAAACGTATTTTATATATATTTTTTTTCTATTTTCCTTCGTCTGGTAATAAAAACAATCTGTTCTACTCTCGACTCATCATGAACCAGTATCAATGTACAGCCACTGATGACAGCGCAGCTTTATCCCTCGTATATCCGCACAAACTACTCATAAAACAGTATTCTTGTTCAGCAATTGATGACATTACCGATAAATCCGCATCGTACTTGACAAATGATTAGAAGAACCGGTATACTCACTCAGCCACTGACGCCATCAGAGATATATCCGCATCATATCCGCACAACCAACTGGATGCCTCGCTATTTATCACTCGCGGAGATAACGAACCTGAGGAGCCTTCGACGGCCAATCCTTTCAAAGGATCAAACGTCCAAACAGAAGCAGCCCTGTAAAACACACACGGGATCTGAAATGGCCAATGAGAACAGAGGATTAGGGCCCCCAGACGTTTTTATTGGGCCGTAAGTTAGTTTTGTGAATTCGGGCTAGAGTTTCTGCTCTCTTTTACGCGTTCTGCTGCCTCCCTTTTCCCTCTCTTTTTCTTACTTTTGTTATTGTTGTTGTTGAAGGTACTTGGTTGGATAGTCTTAGTTTTCTGTTTGCGATATTCTGAGAACCGAACCGAACATGGTTAATAGTCTTGTTTACCCAGGTTGTTTTCGTTATGTTTCATGTTGCCAGAAAGGGAGCCCGTTACTGGAATACCGGAAGTCGATTGGAAACAAATAGTTTGCACATCGATGAACGTCGCATTTATTACGGTTATCATTTGTAGCGTGACAACCGTCATTTCTTTGTTTATCGTGTGTGTTTGCAGATATGGAACAGACTTCGTGCAAAAACTGAGCCCTGTTGATATCCGTAAGATATCGCCTGATATATACCTATAAATATATTTTTCTTCATTTCTGTGCGTCTCCGCTTCCTGGTAACACTGGCGGTGGCGTCGGTGACTGATAGTTATTTGGAACACGGTAATATTTTGTTGCCATGGAAACATTGTTTATTGTGTGCGAAAGTATGTCATTCACCGGTAACTCCTCGTAGTGATAATGCATTTATGGATCGCTCGTGTATTTTACATGCGCACACACACGCGCGCGTGTATGGGTGCAAGACCCCGGCGCAGACACGCACCCAGGCGTTGAATACTCCGCTTATTATTGGAGTCGCTTAAAAATGATAAATCCTTTGCCACTTTAAGTCCCGCAATCCCCCAGGTAAATCCCCGTCTGGCGTAGAGTGATGGCGCAATACCGGCTGTGAATTAATGGCTTCATAATGTCGCGAGTCCTTCCCGGGGCTTCCGTTCCCCTCATCAAGATGGTGGCGGCGATACTACCCCTCGCTGAGCACGATGCTGTGGCGCATATTCTTGCATGCAAGCGCTCTCGCAGGGAAGCACACGCTTTCCCGTGAGCGCTAGTGTTGTTGCGCCGCTCCTTGCGACTTCCAGCTCGCTCCAACATTGTGATACACGATACGCCCTTTTCTCCTCCGCCCGCGATCGACGTCCCTCAGACGCCCACGTTCCTTGTACTCCCCTGTTTATTCCCTTTCTCTCCCCTCTTCTCTGAACTCTACCCATCATCCCCTCCCTTTTATATATCTTCCTACGCTCAAATCCTCTCCCCTTGCACACCTACATTGTTTGCATTCGCTTCCCGATGCAGTCAACTGCTCCTCTCTTTCTCACTCTTTCTCTTTTTCTCCTCTATCACTCTCTCTGTCTTTGTCTTTGTCTCTGTCTGTCTGTCTCAGCCAGTCAGTCTGTCTGTCTGTCTGTCTCAGCCAATCAGTCTGTCTGTCGCAGTCAGTCAGTCAGTCTGTCTGTCTGTCTGTCTCTCCCTCTCCCTTCCTTTTCTCATCCCCCCTCTTCTTCTCCCGCGCCCATGCCCTCCCTTTCTCCACCGCTCAGACTCGTGCACCCCGAACCCCGTCAGGCTAATGTGTAGGTCCCGTTGCGGCTGCACATTATCAGGCTGGGGCTAACATTAACATTATCGACCGTCGGAACACAATGTACCGCCGTCTCAACCCCACCTACTTACCGATATTGATGTTTTGCGCATTCGCTCCATTCACTCTTCCTCCCTCCTTCCCTCCCTCCCTTTTTTCTTCCTCTCTCTTTCTCTTTCTCTTTTTCCTTTTCTTTCTTCATTTTCGTTTAGTCGGCGATTCGTTCGGAGATCATGAATAGGGTGTGTAGGTCGTCCAAGAAGACGAAAATGGAGGAGGAAGAGGAGGAGGAGATGATGAAGAAGAAGAAACCGAGAATGGAGAAGAAACGGATAAAAGTCAAAAGAGAAAAAAAGAAGGAAGAAGAAGAAGAAAAAAAAAAAAGGATAACAGAACTGTAAAACCCGTTCGGCCACCCACCACATATAGGGCGAGTAGTTTGCTGCCTTGCGTGCTCCTCGCGTGTGTATTAATCTGACGAAATCGAAGGTCAATGCTGCGTCCTTCACTCCGAAGACAAAGCTTGGGGCAGGAAGCGACCAGTTGGGAAAGGGTTCACGAAGGGGAGGAGGAAGGGAAGGAGGAGACGGAGAAGGGGAAGGTGATGGCAGAAAGGGGAAGGGGGAAGGTGAAAGAGGAAAGGAGGAAGGGGAAGGAGAAGGAGAACAGAGAAGGTGAAGTTGGAGGTGAAAGTGAAAAGGTAAGAGGAGAAAGGGAAGGGAAGGAGGTGACGGAGAACAGGAGATGGAGGAGGAGCAGAAAGAAAAATACAAATTAACAGATAAAAAAGAACATGACAAACAAGAGGAGGAGAATATCTGCTCAGGTCTGTTACCGATACCACGCTACCCGAAAGAGTAAATACACAATAAGAGTAAATATGCCAAATAAACACGGAGTAGGAGTTTTAATTGCCGAGGACATGAGCACACATGGAAGGTCTTTCTGTTCCAGGCACCAATTAAACCCTCAAAGGTTAGACGTAAGAGAGAAAATTGGGGGAGGAGGAGGAGGAGGAGGAAGGGGAAGGGGTAGGGGTAGGGGGAGGGGGAAGAGAGAGGAGGAGGGGGAAGGGTGAGAAGGAGGAGGGGGAGGGGAAGTGCCACCACTCAGGCATAGGTTCGGTTCAACTCGCCCTTCAAAGTCGAGATAGAAGAGGGAAGGGAGGAAGGGGGAAGAGGGAAGGGGCATAGGGAGGAAGGCAGAGGGCATGGGGGGGGGAGTCAATGCTCGAGGGAAATTATAGAGTCAACGCTCAAAGGGACGTTAGGGGGGGGGGGGGGGGGCTCCATCGCTCAAGGGAAGCGTAAGGAGGTCGTAGGAGGTCACCTCTTAATGGAACTTAGAGAAGTGGTGTCACAGCTTAAAAGGACGGCATAACTAGGAGAGAGAGAAAGAGGGAGAGGGAGAGGAAGGAAAGAGAGAGAGAGAGAGAGAGAGAGAGAGAGAGAGAGAGAGAGAGAGAGAGAGAGAGAGAGAGAGAGAGAGAGAGAGAGAGAGAGACAGAGAGAGAGAGAAGGAGATCCGGGAAAGAGACGCGTGTTCCTAAGTTTCCAAGCAGTTGAGAGTAATTAACGATCGAGGGAAAGCCATAGCTCTTAAGGTGTCGCCCAGTGACAGGGGCTCCATTAAACGTCCTTCTCTCGCCATCGCCTTCCCAAATGCGTTACGATAAGTCCCCGTCACAGTTACAACGACACGCCACTGAGTCAGCAGTCTTCCCTCTTTCAATCGACCTTGTGTTGAGAATCCCTCATGTTCGCCAGCTTAAGTATTCAACCACCTTTGCATTCAGTAGCCTCATGTTCACCGGCTTATGTATTCAACCGCCCTTATGTTCAGAAGCTGTCACGCCCTTGAATTCAGTAGACATGTTCACGAACCCTAGTATTCAATCCGCCCTTGCGTTCAGAATTCCTCGTATTCACCAGCTCCGATGTTCAACGCACGCAGTTCAATTCCCCTCATCCCTCTAAACCAAGGTACACTCACATTATATGTGAACAATACTCTTTGTCTAGATTATAATGACAGACGACATAAACAGCGCGGTGTGCGTGCAGTTCCTCCATGTTAGCGTGGTTTATTTTATATAACCCAAATCGAGTTCGGAACAGTAAAGAACGCAAAGGAGTTTATTTATAACGAGGCCAACACAAACTGTAACGGTCTGATAATGTAATAAGCAATAAGTTCTCGTACCGCGATTACGACGCTGAGCGATGGGGGCGAATGTGCACACCATATCAGGGAGGCCGAGGGGGCTGGGGGGAAAGAGAGAGAGAGAGAGAGAGAGAGAGAGAGAGAGAGAGAGAGAGAGAGAGAGAGAGAGAGAGAGAGAGAGAGAGAGAGAGAGAGAGAGAGACGGGGAAGAGGAAGGTGTAAAGGGGATGGGAAGAGGGAAGAGGGAAGAGGGAAGAGGGAAGAGGGAAGAGGGAAGGGGAGAGGGAAAAGGGAGAAAATGAGAAGAGGAGACCATACGAAACAAGTAGTAAAAATGGGGATTATGACTCCCCATTCCCTACTCCGAATAGCCCGAGTCTGTCATTATATCTTGGCTCCATTAAACCATAAAAATCCAGAACAACGATAACTATGTGGCCCCCTGCGCTCTGACACATTACAGGCTGGTTTTTGTACATATATATATAAATCCCTACCGAGAGTTCCACAGTACAAACCTCAGTCCTCCCCCTGGTACTGTACACCCACTTACGCCTTACGCAATGCTTTATACCCTTCATGTCGATATATTGAGTTCGCCCTCCTTATTCTCCCCTCCTCGCCCTCTATCTCTGTTCCCCTCTCTCCCTGACTATTTGACTCTCTATCTTTCTCTCTTTCTCTTTCACCGTTTGTCTGCCTGTCTGTCTGTCTGTCTGTCTGCCTCTCTCTCTCTCTCTCTCTCTCTCTCTCTCTCTCTCTCTCTCTCTCTCTCTCTCTCTCTCTCTCTCTCTCTCTCTCTCTCTCTCCTTCTGCCCTTAGACCGCTGCCACTCAAACATATCATTATCGGTTCTTCAGTGCATTATGTTGCTAGATACTGGGAATTACGACTTGGGGGTGGGGCGGGGTAGGGCGTGGAACGAGGTATTCAGAGGGGAGGTACGGGCGGGGAGGAGCGGGGGGGGGGGGAGGGTATCACAGTTCCGTCATCAGTCTTTGTCGGCAGGACGCGCTCCCCTCCTCCCCTCTACCCCCCAGTCCACCCTCCGTAGACCGCGACGTGTGCTGGCTAAACATGGGCGTGTGGGCGTTTGACCGGCCGGTTCTGTTGTGTGGCGTGAAAGACACATGCATTACGATGTCGGAGGCCAGACGAGGGAGGGGAGGGGAGGGGAGGGGAGGGGAGGGGGAGGGGAGGGGAGGAAAGGGGAGGCGAGGGGAGGAAAGGGGAGGAGATGGGAGGGGACGGAACGGGAATGGAATGGAATGGAATGGAAGGGAAAGGAATGGAATAGGAAGCTAGAGTAAGGGAGAGAAGAGAAGATAAAAAAAGAGAAGAGAAGAGAGAGGGCGGGGAGGGGAGGGGAACCCGACGTGAGCGGCAATGGGAGAGTGGGGAGTTCATGTCACGCCATGGATGACATAAGGTCGGATAGGGTTTGCATGTTAGTGCGTGCTGCCAACAGCCACGTGACACACATTCATGATTCCAAAAGTAGGGTGAACTTAAAGGGAAGGGAGTGGGAGGAAGGGTGAAGAGAAGAGTGAGGGGAAGCGAAAAGGAGCATATCGTGGTGACACGGACAAATGCCGTCTCATAAAGATTAATATGCAAACGAATCGGAAACGCCCGATAGCCAATCGCCTTCTTGTGACGGTAATCTACGCAGGATATATATATATATATATATATATATATATATATATATGCATACACATATATATATAATATATATAAATATACATATATATGCATATATATATATACATATATACATACATACATACATATATATATATATATATATTTATATATATATGCACCCCCCCCCCTACACACACACACATATATATGTATATGCATATATGTATATACATATATACGTATATGCATATATAAATGTATATATACATATATATACATGTATATACATATATATATATATATATATATATATGTGTGTGTGTGTGTGTGTGTGTGTGTGTGTGTTTGTGTGTGTGTGTGTGTGTTTATGTATATATATATATATGTATATGTATATGTATATATATGTGTATATATGTGTATATATATGTGTATATATATGTATATATGTATATGTACACACACACACACACACACACACACACACACACACACACACACACACACACACACATATATATATATATATGCCTATATGAATATATATAATATGTATATTTATATATATAATTGTTTATATGCATATACGTGCATGTATATGTATATGTATATACATATATATTTATTTATATCTATATATCTATGTGTATATGTATATATATACATATACATATATATATATATATATATATATATATATATATATATTTACACACACACACACACACACACACACACATATATACACATATATTCATACATACATACATACATACATACATACATACATACATACATACATACATACATACATACATACATACATACATACATACACACACACACACACACACACACACACACACACACACAATTCAGTACAGTATGAAAGTACATGTGTGCGTTCTTGTATGACATAAACTTTAAAACAAAGATAAACAAAATCGGGAAAGGAATCACACAGAGGCAGAGAAAAAGACGGTCACATTGTCCGTCGGCATTTCACATTCCTTATCTAAAATTTCATGAAATATGTACCGGACTCGGACACCAGCCGCCGTCTCCGCCGCTGCCTGACCACCTCAGTCACACACACACACACACACACACACACAGACCCACACACACACACACACACACACACACACACTCCCTCCCTCTCCCTTCCTTGCTTTGCTCTTGTAACGTTTCATGTTCTTTCAACCTGAGTAAAATATTTTGATTACTCTCGTCATTATGAAAAAGGAGATTAATCCATCAGGCTGACCGGTGATAAATAGGTACACACAAGTACAATATGCTGATATATTGACAGGAGTTCACTGGTTGTTGTTAAAATGAATTACCGGTAATGTTACAGGAGTTTCATGTCTCTGCTCGGGGCGAATTTAGGAATGTGTATACCGGTTGTTTGTATATTTTATTTATCTTCACAGTGCGTCTGGTGTAAATGCTATATTGGATAGCGTAGTTTAATTATTTGGGAATTTATTTTCATGCAAGTCGAATACATCGTCCACAATAACTTATCGAAAGCAATTCATTACTTAAACATTTTGTTAAGCTTTTTATGGGCTTAATCTCGTACGAGATTGCAATAGCAGTAAAGTGAATCAAGTAAAACGAAGACAAAATAAATACGCGATAAAAAAGTTCCGGCTGTGGATTTGGTTAACCTTGCAAGAGTATGACGACGTCCCAGGGTGAAAGGTGTCGCCCAGCGCGTGTCAAGCGGGGAAGCTAATGAGCTTACAGCCGCTGTTTGTGGGCGCTCTTAATGAATTGCCCGTCGTTCCGGAAACGCACACGGAGGCACACGGCACGCACACGCATAAGCTCACACAAACACACACACACTCACACACACACGCACGTACACGCACACGCACACACACACACAAACACACGAATGCACGTAGATACACATACTCGCGTTGTGCCGACGAACCAATACCGGAGGACAACACAGTCGGAAAACAGCGCAGAAATGACCACCTTAAAGGCTCCTAAGACGAGCCGCGGCGACGAAGCCAGAAGAAGCAAGTAAGCTGAAGCAAGGCAGCAAAAATGCGCGTGGGTTCCCCATAAAGCCTGGAGGAGAATGTGGGTTCATATGGATTGCATTGGTGATTGGGCGGGGGCGTCTCCGTGCCTGCTTGCTTGCGCTTTCGGATAGGCTATTTGTACGGGTCGGGGCTCCGACAAGAATAACGGAAGAAGTTTAATCTTGTTTTGCTTTTGGTATGCTGTCTGGCAGTTCATTAATCATTAACTTTGGAGCAAGGAAATACTTTTGCAATCTCTCAGAATCAAATGTTGTACGTATTTTACAGATTGTACAAGTGTATTGGCTTTAACGATTTCTTCGGTATGATCTGAAATGTATGCTCAATAATAAGGCATTAAGGTTTCAGGTCTTTCACACCGAGAGACTTCTACCCAGTCATATTTTATTTACTACTTGTTGGGTTCGATAACATTTCAAGCTAGGAATCTTCGGTTTCGGGTGACGCACTTATTACATATCCATGTGTACTGAGAGCTTTCTTCTCTGTACAGACGTATTGTAAATATGAAAATCTCATCATCATTAACGTATAATAATAGTGTATAGCCCATATAAAAATAAGATATAATAGAAAAGAAAAAGAAAGAAAGAAAAAAAAAAAAAACATCATAAGACTGAGTCATCACAGTTTTGCGGTTGGAGGAAACTGCCGACGTATGGCAAGGGAACTTGACCATAGCCACGCCTGGCGATAGAGACGAGAATTCCCTCTGGCCTGATGAATAATCGGATTTTCCGGAGCTCTGTGGTCACCAGCGTATAATTTTTAGATTGCCGGCAGAAATGTGGATTTTCATGTCATTACGGAGACACTTCAGGAGCCGCCACTTCACATCTTCCCCCTTTTCTCTTTCCTTCATCTTATCCTTAATCTCCTTTCTCCTCGTATTTCTCCCTGTTTCTCCTCATTCCCTTTACCCCTCCTCCTCTTTTCGCCTCACCTACCTTCAGCCAATCACCCCATCTCTCACGCTCTTCCCCCGCCCTCTCTCCACTCGCTCACCCCCTTCCCCTCCAATCATCCTTGCATCCCACCTCTCACGCCCCCCCCCCCCCCCACCTTCACCCTCCTTATCTCCTTCAAGACGATCCAGACTTCTGATCTACTTGACTGAAGAGTTTCGATGTCTCGAGACGTCAGATTCTCTTCGATGTCAAAAATGGAGTAACAGAGCAAGAAGCCCAATGAGGTAGATTACAAGTAGTAACAAGTTGCAATTACAATTTAAAATATAGTTGCAGTTATATCATTATATTGTTACCTGGGCTGTCAATAAAACTGAAATTTAGGGAAGAAATGTAGAAATACAAGGCAAGAGATGAGAATTGGGGAAGGAAGAAAAAAATGGACACCGTGATGGCAGCAGCGTCGTTTTGGTGGCAGCGGTGGAAACGGTTAAAATATGACATTGGAATTACAGCAGTTATTTGGTTCAGAAACGGTTTCTATTATTGAATTTGAGAGATGCGTCATTCACAAAATATTGCAGAGGGAATGGTCTGTCAAAAGGATAAATGAATTTTTTGACAAAAATACTCATACATTTTCATTGCAAAAGCATTTAGGTTTGGTCAGCTAAAAGAAAGGAAAAAATCTTTTTCAAACAAAAGTAAAACAACCACCGCTGTTTACATAAAGGGAGGAAACAAATGCTGAAAAACTTGGTCTTTTCGCAAAGTAAACCACAGTGACAACAACAACACACTGTTATCTTTGCCAGCGTTGGGATAACAATAAAAAATAAACAAAAAACGTATAAATTCATTCTACCAAAATGTTCCAATGTTCACCTCGGGGGATTTAACTGTATTCGTTTTTTGAAATTGGCAAAAATATTCGTAAAGGTTAAAGCTATCAGTTTTCTATTTAACTGTTTTGCCATGGGATCACTTTTAGGGGTATGTGTATGGAACTGGCTCTTCGTCCTCCGGTTTTAGCTGAAAACTTTATTACGTGTTTATTGATTGTGTTATTTTAGATACAACCCTGAACTGGATTGTAAACTAGAGCGCTTATCAAGATTTTTTCTTGGTAACCATTGATTCTGTTTAATTTCAGTGCATCCGATACACTTGCATAAATCTAATCGGCATCGGTAGATAGGACCGGTAAAGACACATACACACAAACACACACATACATATGTATATATACATATATGTGTATTTGTGTATATTTACTTACAGAATGTTTAGTTCAGTAGGTCTAGAGACCAAGAGAAGGAAGCGAGGGAGGAAAACTGGAGTAAGAATAAGTTATCGGTTGAAGGTCAGATTAGGTCAGTGTGGGGGAAGGTTTCATGGCACGGCAAGGTTATCTAAGGGTCCCAGCGTCGTAGGGCGTGTCTGGTGGGCGGGAGAGGAGGGGGAGGGGTGGGAATAGGGATGGGAGGGAAGGAGGTAGAGGAGGGAGAGACGGGGAGGGGAAGGAGTGGTGGGAGGGAGTAGGAAGGAGAGGGGAGGGACAGGGGAAGGAGTGGGTGGGATTAGGAGGGGAAGGGAGAAAGGGGAGGGGAGGGAAAGGGAGAAAGGGGTGGGGAGGGGAAGGAGGGGTGGTTGATGAAATTGTCGTGCGCGAGATCGGGCGGGGGCGAGGTCGGGGAGGGGGGGGGGGCTAGGGGGATACAGAAAGGGGTGGGGGTGGGGAGGGTAACCGACAGAAGGGGAAGCAGAAAAGACTGAAAATGGGAGGGGAGAAGAGGGGAAAGAGAGAGCGAATGAGGGCTTGGGGACAAGGCTGAAAAGGGAGGGTTACTTTATTTATGGATTATTTCTATAGGGCTTGAAGTGGTGCTCGTGTGTAGGGGAGGAGGGGAAGGGGAATGGAAATAGGGGTGTTGTGAAAAGGGAGGGTGTTGAGGGTGAGGGAAAGGGGAGAGGTACTGAGGGGGGAGGGTCAGCCACATTGCTGACGGATTTAATGCCCGAATTCCTCTAGTCATTATCAAATATTGTTATTGTCTGAGGGAGAGTCAAATTATAACGTGTCTTGCTAACATGTAGGAATACGAGGCCTAACGGCGCTATTTTTCTCGTCTGTGTCCACCATCCCTCTTTTCACCTCTCTCTCTCTCTCTCTCTCTCTCTCTCTCTCTCTCTCTCTCTCTCTCTCTCTCTCTCTCTCTCTCTCTCTCTCTCTCTCTCTCTCTCACTCACTCCCATCCCCGCTTACTATATTTTTCCCTCCCTCTCTCTCTCCCCCATTCATTCGCATTTTATTATCCAATCTTTTATTTCCACTTCCTCTCTTTCTCTCTATTTTTTAAATGTTCGGACTCTCGGTTTGAACACCCGGCGTATGGGTTTTCTACACGCAATGCATTCGTTACCATTACTTTTGGAATTAAATGGAATACGAGAAACAGAAGAGAATAGAGAACTAAATGGAAGGCAGGTATATATAGAGAGAAAGAGAAAGAGAGTATGCGAGAGTGAGATGAATAGAAAAAGAGGAAATAAATACCAATGCAAAAAAGAGAAACGTGCTAGCCTTTCATTTTTTTTTTTTTTCACTTTGCTATCAGGGTCACGTCCCTACTTGCCCCTTTATTCTGGTCGTATCCATACTAACCTCCTCTTCTACATCGCCCCCTCCCCCTCTCCCTCCTCCCTCCTCCCTCCTCCCTCCTCCCTGCGCACCCCCTTCCCCTCCCCCCACATCATCAGTCCCATTTTCTCACCCTGACTCACCCTATTTGCTATAACAATTACTCAGCTGTTGAATAAAGGGAGGGGCTTAAGTGAGGAGCGTGCGAATACAGGGAATTAGAACAATAGCATCGGTATATGTTACCTAGCTATTGCGTTCGTCTTTGTCCTTCAAGTTATACATATTCAAACACACACGCACATGCACACACATGTGTATATATATATATATATATATATATATATATATATATGTATATATGTGTATGTATGTATGTGTGTATATATATACACATATATATTTGTATATGTATATATATGCATATATATATATATATGTGTGTGCATAGATTTTTGTATATATATGTGTATATATGTATATATACATATGTATATATTTGCATATATACATATGTATATATATATGTATATATACACTTAAGTATATATACGTATGTATATATGTGTATATATGTATATATATATATGAATATATACATATATATATAGTCATATATTCATATATATGTATGTATATATATATGAATATATATGAATTTGTATATATATATTTCTATATATATATGTTCATATATATGCATATGTATATATGCACATATGTATATGTATATATATGTATATACATATAAATATATATATATATATATATATATATATATACACACACACACACACACACACACACACACACACACACACACACACACACACACACACACACACACACACACACATGCGTGTGTGTTTATATATATATATATATATATATATATATATATATATATATATATATATATATACACACACACACACACACACACACACACACACACACACACACACACACACACACACACACACACACACACACACACATGTATGTGTGTGCGTACGTATGTTTATGCATGTATGCGCGTGTGGGTAGACTGACGTATACATAAACAGATAGAGCGGAACAGAGGGAAAAAATCATCGGTGCGGGACAGTGTATGGGATGTCCGTTAATGCAGAATCGATACAGCTTTCCTTTTTGTATCATCCCATTTATTTTTCATTGTTCTGCTCACATCCATTATCATTACGTTTATCCCCCTAACACCACCCCCCTTGCCTCCCCCCCTATCGCCGGCGCCCCCCCCCCTCCCCCCTTAACCCTCACGCGACATCCATTTGGAGCCTAATGGGGTCCTGGGCGAAGAGTCGCAAATAGTCTTGAGAACAAGCGCTAATGGCGGGTACCGGGGGAGTAATGGCCGTGTTGGGGGGAGGGGGTGTGGGGGGGTGAAGGGGAGGGGCGTTGGAGTTTTGTTTATTTCCCCCCCCCCTTTTTTTTTCCCCCCAATTGGAAAAGGGGAGAGAGGCGCCTCCCAGCGACGGGGGTAGGGGTGTGGGGGAGGGTATGGGGTTATGAAGGGGGTGAGGGGCAATTTTTTTTTTTTTTATTTCCCCTTTTCCCTATTTATTATTATTTTTTTTTTTTTTTAGTTTAGGAAGGGAAAGAGAGGCTGAGCTATGAGGCCGTTGGTATCATTTGTGTTACAAATTTCATGGTGATGACTGTGAATGGTGTACATCCACATATAATAGATATACGTATATATATAGCTATTCATACATATTTACATATATATATATATATATAAAGTTGTTCATACATATTTACATACATCTATAGAGTTGTTCATACATATTTATACATATATACATACTCTCACTATTCCCAAACACACATTTTTTGCACTGATATAAAAGCACTTCAGGACACGAAATGGAATCGAAAGAGAAAGCCAAATAACACGAGATTGGACGCCGTCATAGAGAACCAGGAATAGATGGAAAAAGACGAAGGGGATATGAGTAGAAGGGCGGATAAAAAAAGGAAGAGGAATGGATGTGTACGTTGAGATAAAAGGAGCAAGTTTGGAAAGAAAAAAACTAAGTAAAATGTTTAAAGGCGGAAGTAAAGTAGACGATGATATAAAAGCCAGAAATGGAGTAAAAGAGAAAAGGGATGGATAACAAGGAAGAAGAAAGGATATCTGTATGAAAATGAAACGATCTAAATGGAAATACGAAACAATTAAAACTAATGTTAGGCAGATTGACCAAAGGTAACAAACAAATGGTTAAGTAAATAAAACCGAAGGAAAAGGAAATTACAAATAAGAAATATACGGATGCAAAGCAGATTGTGAGAGAGCAATAAACGAGCCAACAAAAAGAGAAAGAGGACGTATTGATAAAGGGGAAGGCAAATAGAAACGGTAGGAGCGAGATATGATAGGATGCGCCCGCTTGGTTACACTCGACGAGGTGTTCGAGGGACGAATATTTGCCCCTCGCATGAATCGTGTTTGCCGACCATTTCCCCGCTGACGGAGGAACGCATGTAACTCACGCTGAAGGGGAGGAGAGGGAGTGGAAATGGGGAGGCGGAGTGGGAAGAGGAGAGAGGGAAGAGAGAAGGGGGATGACGGGAGGGGAGAGAGGGAAATGCGGAGAGGCAGACAGGGAAAGGGGGGGAAGGGGGAGGGGTAGCACCAGTTTCTCGATGTCTGCAGCCCTCGGCTAGCCCAGAGGCGGGCGGCGCGCTGTCTACTGCACTTAAGGGTGTGTGTGCGTGTGCGTTTCTCTATACATGTAAATTTGAGGGAAGTGTGTGCGTGTGTGTGTGTGTGTGTGTGTGTGTGTGTGTGTGTGTGTGTGTGTGTGTGTGTGTGTGTGTGTGTGTGTGTGTGTGTGTGTGTGTGTGTGTGTGTGTGTGTGTGTGTGTGTGAGTGTGTGTGTGTGTGTGTGTGTGTGTGTGTGTGTGTGTGTGTGTGTGTGTGTGTTTCTTGCCGTTACCACATATTCCACACCAGTAATTTTTCCCCGGCAGACTATCACAACATTCAGTATTCACCTCAGTTGAGAAACGAAACAATTTGTTGTTGAACTTGTTAAAAAACACCAATTAAAAAATCTTTCCCTTGTTTGCCATTCACTTTCATTTCGTTTTTATGCACTCGCACATTTCGTACATTCCCTTAAAACAAGAGAGCGTGGCCTTTATGTCTAGGTTCACCGTGTGTTGCATTCTCTGCGTGCGTGCAGCCGGTTCCGTTGCACGCCGGCTGGGATATATTTATAAGCGACCTCGAAAACTCCGCACTTGATTGCAATAGGGCGCAGATCAATGAACGGTCATGCAAAACTTGTATGTATCTGTGTGGGTGGTGTAAAGAGTGAAGGTTAGAGATAGAGGGATGGAAAGAAGAAAAGATGGATAAATTGATCGATTGATGAATAAGGTGAATAGAGACATAGGATAATTCTGTTCTAATATATATATATATATATATATATATATATATATTAGAACAGAAAGTTCCCCTCAAACAAATAGCGAACCAAAAATAAAAAATAAAAAAGACACATTACAAAACTTCAAACATAAAAAATTACATAAAAACACAAAAAAAAACAACCCTTTTAAATAACACCAACCTCGCTTGGCCATAATAAACGCGGTTCGTTGATTTCCTTGTAACTTGACGGATTACACCTGTTTCAGCTCGGGATTACGGAGGTTTTACCAGCCATCTTTAGCTCCGCCGCATTTCTTTTACGCGTCCCTCTGACAGGGGGAGAGAAAGGAGCAAAAACTAGGGTGAAGGAACAAATCAAGAGACCTGTTTGGTCGGAAAGTGTGGCCTACGTGTGTTATCGTTTCTTAATAAGTACAGGTGTCGAAAGAACAGATAGCATTGTAAGTGATGCTATAACTAAGGAAGCAAATATCCGCGTTAGGCATAAGAAATTCTTACTCTTGTCTGTTTCTGCTGATTAGTTTTCCCGTTTCACAATTTTTTTAACATACACTAAAGTGGTGGTACACTAGAGCGTCTATGTTTCTCCTGTATGTCGATCCATCCATAAGGGCTTTTTATTTTATTCGCCATATAATCCTTTCCCTCAAACAAAAAGCTAAAAAACTAAAACAAAAACTACAAAAAATAAAAACGAAACAAAAAAGCGTAGATCGTCCTGTGATTGCCAAGCTTCCTTTAAATCTCACGATATAAACAACCAAGAACTGTACTTAAGGGGATGATCTGTGCATCTGACCCGCCTCCCGTTCCCCTTCGTTGCACAATTTTTAGACACGAAAACCTCTCTTTGTAGTGACGTCATTACCAAAGAGGGCTTATTTTTTATTTCCTCTTTTTTATTTATTTCTGTACAGCTTTGCCGTTAATTAGATTGTAATCACAGGTATGAATAGTTAATGGAGCGAAAGAAGTGTGAGTAAAACTTTAAATGACTTTTTTAAATTATGCATCTGGGTGATCGGATGATGGAATAGCAGCTCCTGAATTTATGAAGGAGTCTAAGAGGATGGCAAAACGTCGACATGAATAATAAACAATAACGAAAACGCCCTCGTGATACCAGCTTTGTCAGTAACGAAGTAACCACACATATGACCAAAATATTCGACCTTGTGCCTTTCCCCTTAGTTATTCTCCTCTGTGCCTCTTCTCCTTTCCCCTCTTCCCCAAGGTCGCCCACGGACCCCTACCCTCGCTGGGTCATTATCCCAGCACGAGACGCTCATCATGAGAAAGAGAAGGAGGAGGAGGAGGAGGAGGAGGAGGAAGAGTACGGATTAGGAGGAGGAGGAGAAGGGAGAATAGAGAGAAGAAATAGTAGAAGGAAGAGTACAGATTAGGAGGAGGAGGAGGAGGAGAAAGAAGTATAGAGCTGTGGAAGGAAATGTAGGAATGGAAGACAAGGAACAAATCTGAGAAACATAAAGGAAAAAACAAAATAACAGGGATGATAAAAATCATACACAACCCAACAATGACAATACAATAACACTAAAGAGCAACTAAGACCAGAAAGTAGAGCGAAGTGGCAGGCTCAAGAACAAAAACAACAACAACAAAAAAGGGGGAAAGGATGCTAGGAGGAGGAAAAAGCGAAGAAAGGGGAGGAGGCGGGATGAAGAGGCGACACAATCGAGGAACTCCTAGAACCGCCCATCCAGCCCATCACAGCAGAAACCTTACGAGAACGAGACCTATTGCGGCCATCAAAACGGAGAAGATGCTGTGGCTTCGGAGACGTCTCTCTTCTCTTTGGAGGGTG
The DNA here is from genome assembly GCF_019202785.1 of Penaeus chinensis. Lineage (NCBI taxonomy): Eukaryota > Metazoa > Arthropoda > Malacostraca > Decapoda > Penaeidae > Penaeus > Penaeus chinensis. The sequence continues at coordinate 13,728,514 of NC_061836.1, forward strand.
AAGGGTGCATAAGGCGTTGAAGGAAAGAGGGGAGATAGCAAGGACGAGAAAGTGTATATACATTCGTGTGTGTGTGTGTGTGTGTGTGTGTGTGTGTGTGTGTGTGTGTGTATTAATTATCCTCCGCCATTTAATCAGTCCAATATATAATTCCTTACAAAGGTAACGACTTAGCAATAATTCGGTTTAAAACTTAAGATATTCAGGTCCCACGCGTTGGAGAGTAGAAAGATTGTCTGACCTTCCGCGCGGCTGAAGATTCACATTTCATGAATTCAAATAAGGGACTAGTTCTCTTTTCAAAATAAGTTCTGCTATTTCTCACGCATTATACCCTAACCGAGTGTGTGTGTGTGTTTATTAGTATATATACAAATATATATACACATATATAAATAAATATATATATATTCATATATGTATTTATATATATAAATATATATATATATATATATATATATTATATATATATATACACACATACAAACATGGAAGATGAGAGAGAGAGAGAGAGAGAGAGAGAGAGAGAGAGAGAGAGAGAGAAAGCTATCAGGATTGCAGGACGAAAGCTTTCAGTTTGCCCGTTATTCCAGAATTGATTTCATATACACTTCCAGCAGTCATTACGATTTTTTCAGAATCCCCTACATCATTACTGATATCAGTATTCTTTTAATCACCCTGCCTTCTCTGCTTTTGCATTTTCTTCTGTTATCCCTAACTTTCCGTCACTGCGAGGTTGCCACATTTTCTCTCGAACGCCCATTTTCTCGTGTTTCCGTTTTCTCCATCGATTCTGAGATTCTCATGTCTCCGTTTTCTTTAGCACAAGCTGCCAGCCAGGGGGTGAAATTTGATAAATCATGTTCTCGGCTATAGAGAATGCCGTCAGATTACGGTAAAGCTCTTGATACAGAAGAATTACGGCTGCCACTCACGGGGGAGCTAATCCTTGCACAACTTTAATTCACGTCCCATTTTGGCGCTCACTTAAGCCCCGGGGATCTAATAGGTTTTAGTGTTATAGCATGCTAGTTTCCCATCTCCCTCCGAGTACGGGATGTTAACCCTGTTCCCACGCTCTAGCTTTTTATATTCATCTATGGACGCAGTATGGAACGCAACAAAATTAAAGAATAGAGGAATGTGTCCGAATAAACGGAAATACAACACAAAAAATAATTACAATATTCGCAAGTGGACATACATACAGACACAACGGACGTCACACGCATGCCATGTCATCCAAGTGAGCAAGGGCTAATTTGGTCGACCACATTGGTACTCCATAGTTGATTCCTGTGTACTGGAGGATTATGCCACACCCATTATGTTAGTGAAGGAGAAAAGGAGCAAACAGAAAATAATAAGAAGTTAAGAGAAGTTATAGAGGGGAAACAGTTTGCATATTTGTGTGAATACAAAAGGAACAGAAAACGATAGATAGATATAAATAAAACAAAACAGAAAACGGAGAAAAAACTAAAACCGAAGAAAATGGCGACCAAGTTAAGTAATAATAACGATAAAAACAGAAAACAAAGACATGCCTCAGCCAGACGCTCGGGCCCTTAACATACAACCAGTTTAGCAGTAAATTGATTCCTGGGGCGACACAAAGGCGTCATAATTTTTACCTGGAGACACCAATACTCGTATGTTTAAACAGCGACGTCTCGGCGGACACGAGCTTATGTAAATGGCGAAACTTCCGTTTTACAGTTTATCTTGTGCGCCAACATGATAGACGGCCACGCCCACGAGACAGGAGGGAGAGGGAGGGGGAAGGGAGAGTAAGAGGGAGTGGAAGTGGGAGTCAGAATAGGAGTGGTGGGAGTAGGAGTACGAATAGGAGTGAGAGAGGGAGTAGAAGAAAATAAAATGAAAGGATAGGGATGGAGATATGGATAGATAGATAGAGAGATAGATAGAGAGATATAGAGGTATAGAGATAGAGATAGGGATAGAGAAAGAGAGAGAGAGGGAGAGAGAGAGAGAGAACGAGAGAGAGAAAGAGAGAGAGACTGAATGAGGGAAATAGAGAAGGAAATGAGAGAGAATTCTTATCAGTGACATTACGATGGAAATCTCGTTTACTTTATAGAATCTTGGTCTGTAACCTAATTTATTCGGGGTCCATTATGGCTATCTTTGTAATGGTTTTATGTCTACCAGCGAGTGTGCGTGATGGGTTTTGCTGTGCGTGTCACATATGAGGTACATTCGAGTGGCTTTTGTATAAGGAAGAGTGTGTTTGCTTCGTTCGTGATTTGTCTACACACTCCCATACTCATTAAGAGAGTAGCATACATCCACACAGCTGCACAAACACACACATCACACATCACACATCACACACACACACACACACGCACACATCACACACACACTTACACACACACACACCCACACCCACACCCACACCCACACCCACACCCACACACACACACGCACACATCACACACGCACACCCACACCCACACCCACACCCACACCCACCCAACCACCCACCCACCCACCCACACACACACACACACACACACACACACACACACACACACACACACACACACAATATTAGATAACTCCTTACCACATAACACAAACAGCACAACCCACCCTTTGCATACACAGCAGAAGCAGTCCATTGACCTCGTCAACAATACTATGAAGCAAGCATTCGAGGCGAGAAGGAAGCTATAAGAACACGTAGAAGTGGCCAGCAGCTGCGGGCGGTCTTTCCACTCCTGGTAATTACCCATGACACGCACGTTCCCATGGGGGGTAAAGAGAGGGGGGGTGGGAGGAATGGGGAAGAGGGGGGAAGTGATACTCATTATCTCCCCCCCCCCTCCCGGATAATGGGCGAGGGGGTGGTGGCCATCATGCATCCTCTCAACTTACTCCGCCGGTTTGGTTATAATGGTCGCCATTGAAGATCCTCCCGTTGGCATTTCCGCCTGTTAGAGCCTTATCTCCTTATCTCTAAAAAATGCTATCGCTTTACTGTTTATTGGGCTTTTTCTTTGTCTAATATCGCATTATCACCGCGATGGGACACACAGCTGTTGAAAACTGTAATCAGGAGAGCTACACTCCACACAGTTTATCAGTCACCTAACCTATTAGAGAGTAGTGACATATCTAATGCATTTATGTTCTATATATTTTCGTATCACTGCCGTTATTAGACAGAGTCCTATGTATTATCCGGTTAATAATATATATATATATATATATATATATATATATATATATATATCATATCGACAATTACACGGAGGAAAAAAGAGGGGAAAATGGGGGTTTGGAAGAGGCAGAGAAAATATAGAGTAGGGAAAAGGCGTGGCGACGGAGGGAGGGAGGAGCCTGGGGTGGGAGGGAGGAAGGGGGGGTGGGGGGCGGAAGGTCTCGGATACAACCTTAAGGAAGTGTGGACGTGACAGCCCAATTTCTACGCTAATGGAACCCGAGAGAATTTTATGGTAGCAACGGGTGACCGAACGAGGGATAATATGGTTGAGTTATTGTGGTGCCCGGGTTGCATGGTAGTGATGATGTTAATGACGGCGGTAGGCCTAGGATTTCTATGGTGAGAAAAATATATTGATATTATATAGAGCCACCTACCTAATCCTATGGAGCTGGTAGACTAATCAACCACTTTTTTTTTTCTTTTTTTTTTGAAAATAAAAAGCTAACAGTTACGCACCAACAATATTAATAAATTCTGGTAAATTAATAAATCCCAAGAAACACTACACACACGAAAGCAAAAAATAGAAGAAAAAAAAACAAGCAAATAAGAGAGACATCACAATATTTACACGCCTGATGAGAAGCCAATAAAACCAGAACATGCCTTGGAGGCTTATGCTTCTGGCCAACACGCTGAGGGCAAGTCAAGTCTCCCGCGATGTGATTGACAACTCGTAATAAAGAATAACGTAAAAGTTGCTATTAGTGAGGATAATGTCAATAGATGTGGATGTGAGGGCTAGTTTACCCAGGGCAGATGTGTGGGAAGGCCGGCGTGTGGGTGAAGGTCGGTCCGGCATAGCAAAAGGTGTTGACGATGACGGCGCAATCAGTCCCCCGCCGGGAGAGGCAGGGGCGCGTGAGGCCAATCATGAAGCAGGTCTTACCCCCCATATCTCCCTCTCCCCCTCTCTCTCTCTCTCTCTCTCTCTCTCTCTCTTTCTTTCTTTCTTTCTTTCTTTCTTTCTCGCTCTCTCTCTCTCTCTCTCTCATTCGTTTTCTCTTCCTACATGTATGCATATATTACCTGACTGATGTAAAAAGGGAAACCTCTGTTCTCTATTCACCCCAAAAAAGGAGGAAAGTAAAAGTAAAAGCACGATTAGTAATGATATTAATAATAATAATTAATAATAATAATAATAATTAATAATAATAATAATAATAATAATAATAAAAATGATGAATATTTATATTATTATTATTAAAATCACACCAAAAATGTTGCTAAAAACAAAATATTAATAAAACGACGGTAGCAGCAATAAGAGTAAAATCCGCGGGCGAGCAGGTGGCGGAGGCGGTGACAAACATGGCGGACGTGTGTTGCCTGGAGGAGCCTCCTGCTGGGCCGGGTAATATCCTTACAAGTCCTGGCTGATTGACCCATCGGAAGTCATGGGACCAGGTCGGACGCCGTGGGGGGGAGAAAGGAGGAAGAGGGGAAGGGGGGGAGTAGGGGGGGGGAGGAGGAGGGGGTGAAAGGGAAGGGGGTGAAAGGGCAGGGGGAAAGGAAAGGGAAGGAAAGGAAAGGGAGGGGGAAAGAAGAGGATGAAGAGGAGGAGGAGGAGGAGGAGGAGGAGGAGGAGGAGGAGGAGGAGGAGGAGGAGGAGGAGGAGGAGGAGGAGGAAGAAGAAGAAGAAGAAGAGGAAGACGAAGAGGAAGAAGAGGAGGAGGAGGAGGAAGAGGAGGACAAGAACAAGAACTAAGAGAGAACGTATTAAGAGGGGGAGGGGGGAGCGAAGAGGGAAACAGCCGGAGGACCGCGAGGATGGATTGAGGGAAGGCGGGAAGTGAGTGGTAATCGAAGGGAAGGAAGGAGTGGGGGGTAGGAGGGGGGAGGAGTGGGAAGGGAGGGGAGGGAAAATGGAAATCGTAGTGAGGAGGGAGGGGGAAAGACGGAGAGGGGAGAGAAAGAGGAAAGGAATGAGTGAGTGAGTGAGGGGAGGAGGGGGAGGGTGGGGTGGATGGAAGAAGGGAGGGAAGGAGGTCAGGAGGTAGGTAGGTAGGTATGGAGGGAGGGAGGGAGGGAAACGGGAAAAGAGGGGAGGCATGTGGGTAGGAGGGACATAGGGGGAGGAAAGAGGGACCAAGAAAAATAAATGACGAGAAAAAGACGGAGAAGAAAGGGCAAGAGCGTGGAAATCTAATGGGCAAAGGGGCGGGGAAAGACGGATGATTTAAGAGCTGGGACCGGGAATGGGAATGGGAATGGGAATGGGAGTGGGAGTAGGAATTGGAATCTGAATGAAAATGAATGCGAGTGGGAGTGGGCGTCATGGCTAGAGGAGGAATGAGAGTGAATAGAAAAATAGGAATGGGAGTGAGCATGAAAACAGAAATGGGAATGGGATTAAGAACACGAGCAAGAATCGGAACGAGAGTGCAAATGAGTAGGAATGAGCGGACTTTTTCAAGAGGGAGGTTTTAAGAGGTGGCAAATAGGGTGAATATTCTCCCTCTCTTTTCCCTAAGTTGCAGTGAGGCGAAAAAAAAAAGTGAGAGCGAAAGAGCCAGAAGTGAAAAGGTTAAGAGTGGACGCTGATAAAAGCTGTGTGAAAGGGATCATCACATCTGCTAATGATGGTGATGCTGCAGAGAGATGGTGGTGATACTGACGATGGTGATGTTAATGGGACGGATAAGAATAACGATGCCAGGATGATGATAGTGGGAATGATGATGGTGATGATGATATTTTACTGATGATGATCAGAATGGAATTCGATCATGATAACGCTTTGAGAAACAATGATTATACCAAAACAAAAACAACAACAAAGTAATCACATGAGCTTCGAAGATAATGCCAACACAAATCCCAAAGCTTCGTTTAGACACAGCGCCGATAATAACCCCTTTCCTCTCTACAAACAGGAGGGGAGATGATCGCAATAATTAATAACGATGATAATGATGGATAGATGAATAAATAAATACAGCAGATGTTCCCTCACCCATTACGCCATGGCCCTAAGTATACAGTGTTCTGCCTCTGTTGGGAATTGTGGGGCTGATATAATATAGCTGATAATCGATACGGGATCGTTACATTAATGCCAAAGGATATATTTAGAGTGAGAGAGAGAGAGAGAGAGAGAGAGAGAGAGAGAGAGAGAGAGAGAGAGAGAGAGAGAGAGAGAGAGAGAGAGAGAGAGAATGGATACGAATAGAGTATACACAGTCATATTCTC